>NW_027627856.1:0-12500 GCF_034508935.2 Berghia stephanieae | reverse complement strand
ACATTTAGTGGATATTGCACTATATATAGGTCATTCTTTTTAAAAACATATTCTTCATCAATTTCTTTCTGTCTTACCCAGCCAAAGACCCAGTGCCAACTCCCTGCTACAAAACAGATCCACGAAAGACTTGGGAAATACAATCACCCCGAGGCTATTGGACCAAAGATTCCAAGTGGACGTCAAGAATTTGTAATGAACCGGAAATGACGTCAGAGTGGGTGAGAAAATGTCTTCAATCATCAACAGTTTTGTTAGTCGGAGATTCTAACGCGGTGCGTATTTTCTATCAACTCTGTCAACGAGTTTCTTGCACCTACATGAACAACAATGCCTGGCCGAATCCTTTGACAGGAAGAAACGAGGCATATGACATTACTATCTACTTCAAAGCTCATGAAAAACTATTGTACAGTAAAGGAAAACAGGAAGACCCTAACCCAAAAGCAGGAATGAAGACGTACTTGAAATCCATCCCATCCACTGGAAAACACGTCGTGATCATTCACTATTATTTGCATATGACAGACAAGCATCTAAGCGTGTTTCACCACAGACTTGTAAACCTCCGGGAAAATCTTCGGGAGCTCTTCAGGCGAAATAAAGACGTTATTGTCGGTATTCGCGGACCTCATATATCAACGGTAGAATGGGGAAGGAACCACATAAACCAGGGAGATGTTCTTGGGGCTTTTATGATAGGAATCATTCGTGATGTTTTCAAAAGTCTTCAAAATCGCGTTGTGTTCTTGGACGGGTGGGATATGTCGATAGCTTTGAGAAATAGAGCTTTCCACCCGAGTAATATCATCCCCAGGGATATGCTACGGACTTTGCTGGCTTTTAAATGTAAATGATGGAAGGAGAATAATGGTTAACCTGCAGCACTGTGCGGCTATGCGGTCTTCTGGTATGACTGACACTCGCTTTAGGAAGGTCCTAAGTTCGAACCTCGCTCGACAGAAAGGCGAGTCCTTGGGAAAAGGCCCTTTACTCACATTCTCTCACCGTATCCGGGTGTAATTTGATTGAGAACCTGGCCGTTAACAGCAGGTTTGTCTCTGTCGGAAAAAAAGAGTTGTAATATCGCCTAACAGGCGTCCTGTCCTGTCTTGTTCTACTTGTTACATGTTTGCTGTTGGCCTGGGATCCCCTGTAAAGCCCTTTGAGCACATTAAATGGATATCGCTCTATATAAAAGCTCAAGATTGGTTTGTTTCTTTTTTAAAGAGATTATCTACGACTCAATCAGGTGTTTCAGTTCTCTACTTTCTACTATTTGAATTTACGTTGTAGTGGAGTATAAATATAATTTCTATACGTTTTAGTGGAGTATAAATATAATTTCTATACGTTTTAGTGGAGTATAATTATAATTTCTATACGTTTTAGTGGAGTATAAATACAATTTCTATACGTTGTAGTGGAGTATAAATACAATTTCTATACGTTGTAGTGGAGTATAAATATAATTTCTATACGTTTTAGTGGAGTATAAATATAATTTCTATACGTTGTAGTGGAGTATAAATATAATTTCTATACGTTTTAGTGGAGTATAAATATAATTTCTATACGTTGTAGTGGAGTATAAATATAATTTCTATACGTTGTAGTGGAGTATAAATATAATTTCTATACGTTGAAGTGGAGTATAAATAATATAATTTCTATACTTTATAGTGGAGTATAAATATAATTTCTATACGTAATAGTGGACTACAAATACTATTTCTATACGTTGTAATGGATTATAATAAATATAATTTATACAGGGAATGAGATTAGAGGAAGAGTAGCGTCCCTTGATTGGAAGTCACGAGCGGAAAAGTTATTAGAGAGAGAACGTCATGTTGGTTATGCGGCATGAGACACGTCACCGAAAGCGAGGACGAGAGAGACGCATGCGCAAAACCATTTTGACGTTTTCTCTGTAAGGTGACGTCCAACGAAAGGACGCTACTCTTCCGCTAACCTCATTCCCTATACGTTGATACGTTGTAGTGGAGTATAAATATAATTTCTATACGTTATAGTGGATTATAAATATAATTTCTATACGTTGTAGTGGAGTATTTATTTCGAGGTGTACATATATGCAGGTCTGACATCCTAACCCCAATAATGGGTCTAGTTTAACATTGTTGTAATGGACCATATTGTGCTTCATTTTTTTAATTTTTTTTGGATTACCATAACAACTATGAACCCATTAGGAATTGGATTATCAGACGTTTAAATAAATGCACGTCGGTTAAATTCTATTAGCTATGGTGGAGAATAAATACAATTGCAAACAAACAAACAAACAAACAACAAAATAGAAAAGAAAAAAAAGAAAAATAATTAAACAAAACAAGACGAAAAAAAAAACCCTAAAAGAGCAAATTTCTGATTTTTATTTTTATTCTTAATTCACTTTTCGGGGTCCCATTTATCACAACATAACACACTTTTAAGACGATGAATCACATATGTTAAGGTAAATTTGGTGTCTTTACTATTATTATTATTATTATTATTATTATTATTATTATTATTATTATTATTATTATTATTATTATTATTATTAAATTATTATTATTAATATTAATATTATTATTATCATTATTATGATGATGATTATTATCATTATTATTATTATTATTATTATTATTATTATTATTATTATTATTATTATTATTATTATTATTGGAAGGAGTATGTTTTGATGTTTTTAAGGATTATATGCCGTTTTTAATACTTTTTGGTCATTTCAGCGCCAATAAAAAGAAAGAAAATGGGGTAGTAAAAAAATCTAGATTTAAATTAAAATGCTCACGAGAAAAAGGTAAGACAAAGGGGAATATAGTTACGATTCCAAGAGCACACCATCAATGTAATTAGTTTGAGATCACCTAAAAGTCTTATCCAGACACACGAAGAGGAACACACTCAAATGTTTACAAATCATAACATATTCAGACCAACACATTGTTGTTGTTAGGCTTTTAATTGTTTTACGACGCTTGCAACACATTTACTAAATGATTTAGGCCATATCAGCGCCGGTAAAAAGGAAAAAATGGGATAGTGAAAAGTTCTAGAATTACAATTAAAGTACCCAAGAAAAGGTAAGACAAAGGGGAACTGGCTCAAGCATGGAACAGGTGAAGATTCCAAGAGCACCCCATCAAAGTCCTTAGTTTGAGATCACCCAAATGTCTCACCCAGATACAAGCACAGATCCCAACTAGAGGAATACACTCAAATGTTTACAAATCATATATGATATGTAAACAAAACAATACAGTTCATAACAGAGAGATGATTTACAAGACAAAAAATATCTTCTCCCCAAAACTCTAACTGTACATTTGACTACTTCCCTCCCAGCTAGGGTATCCGGCCAGGGCCAGGACAAAACCAAGTAATCTCATCAAAGACAAAGACAGAAAGCATGTTGGAAAACAGATATAGGGGGATAGATGACACAGTAAGTACCTCCCTGCCCACTATGAGAGGTCAGGAACCCCACCCAGAAACCAACAGATTCAGTTCATAAAGGAGAGATGATTTGCAATACCAAAAAAAATATCTCCCAAAACAAACACTAAATATTTGACTGTTTCCCTCTCAGCCAAGGACTCCGGCAAAATCCAGGTCAAAACCAAGTTATCCTATTCCAAGACCAACAGACAGCAACTCAGAAATCAGATATGTGACCCTTCGCCTCAAAACGGTATTAAGTCGGGTTGGTTAAGATGTTGAAAGTTGAATTTATAGCAAAAATATCAGACTTGTGTTGAGTTTGTACGTTTTATTGAGGAGAATGGATACCATATTTTAGAGTGCTAATGCCAACAATTTAAATTTTTGACCAGTTTAACATTTAATTCAGATTTTAAGCATCTGGTTCGTTCCGACATAATACCGTTTTGAGACGTTGGGTCACATATTGTGGGAAGACGACACAGCTAGTGACCTCCTGCCCACCACAGGTGGTCAAATAACGACACCCAGTTGGAATGAGTAAAGAAGGCTTAACTAAAAATAAACAAAAGAAAATCCCTTTATTGAGCAACAAACGATAACCACGTCATGAATGAAGGTCGTCTGAAGTCTGAAGAAATAAGACTCGTTTCCGTCTGTGAATATCTAAAATTAGAAATCAGTTGGGAGTTATCGGTCGTGTTGAAGGGTATTCCATGCATCTACGTAATATTAGAAGGCTGGTTATTTACCACAGCGAAACGCTGGTGGAAGACATAGAGAGTCGGGACTGTCGTTGCCGTCGTCAGCACCACGCTTCACCTGCAGAGAGAAAAAAGATGATGATGATGATGATGATGATATTAATAATAATAATAATAATAATAATAATAATAATAATAATAATATAATAATAATAATAATAATAATAATAATAATAATAAGAAGAAGAGAAGAAGAAGAAGAAGAAGAAGAAGATAATACAATAATAACAATAATAATAATAATAATAAATAATAATAATAATAATAATAATAATAATAATAATAATAATAATAATAATAATAAAATAATAATAAATAACAATAACAAATAATAACAATAATAACAATAATAACAATAATAAAATAATAATAACAATAATAATAATAATAATAACAATAATAAAATAATAATAAAATAATAATAATAATAATAATAATAATAATAATATAATAATTAATAATAATAATAATAATAATAATAATAATAATAATAATAATAATATTAATAATAATAATAATAATAATAATAATATTAGTATAATAATAATAATAATGATAATAATAATAATAATGATAATAATAATAATAATGATAATAATAATAATGATAATAATAATAATATAATAATAATAATAATAATAATAATAATAATAATAATAATAATAATAATAATAAATAATAATAATAATAATAATAATAATAATAATTAATAATAATAATAATAATAATAATAATAATTAATAATATTAATAATAATAATATTAATAATAATAATATTAATAATAATAATAATAATAATGATAATGATAATAATAATAATAATAATGATAACAATAATAATAATAATAATAATAATAATAATAATAATAATAATAATAATAATAATAATAATATTAATAATAATAATAATAATAATAATAATATCTTTTTCTAAACTTCAATTTTAACGTTCTGTATCCTGCACACAGAGCCCGTAAACTCTCTTTCTATGACTAGAAAAGTTAAAACGTTTGCTTTTGCTACTTCGAGAAATGTGGCTCTCCGCTCAAAACGTTTTATATCGGCGTGAACCAGATACTGATAAGGGCTTTTAACGTGAAAATGGCTCTGGAACTCAATAAGAAAGAGTGACGTCAACTTCATACTATATTTTGCCAGACACTGACCGTAGCCATCGTTATGTTATAGATAGTTCGAAGATGACGTCACTCAGGCCTTTGTTATTGTTTTTGCCATCCGCGTTTGTGAGTTGTTCTCACTAAGCTGTATTAACCAGACTACAAAAGTTCATGGTTACACAGAGTGTGTGTGTTGGTCCGTTATGCTTCCGGATGGCATTGTTGTGAACTCCTTGGCCAAGCGCATTCTATCTATAGCCTGATACTGAAATCCAAAAGGACTGGCAGTTTGACGTCATTTTGGTTTTTGCACCTCCTAGTGAGTTGTCGTTAGTAGAGTTCATGGAAACAAGTTATTCCATTGGTTGAACTATTGAATAAAACTCACGATTTGTTTTCTTTTGTGGCCAAAGACTGGCACTTTGACGTCATTTTTTTTTTTTTTTGGGTCAGTGTCAGGTTATAAGTTAACGATGGCTACGCTGTCACTGACCAACAAATGACGTCAAAAGACATGTCTTTGGCCACAAAAGAAAACAAATCATGAGTTGTATTCAATAGTTCAACCAATGGGATCACTTGTTTCCTTGAGCACTACTAACGACAACTCACTATATGCTGCACAAACCTAAAAACATGATGTCAAACTGTAGGTCCTAGATGGTTCCTGTGTCAGGCTATAGATAGAACGAAGATGGCGTCACTCTGGTCTTTGTTATTGTTTTTTGTCATTCGTGTTTATGAGTAATTCTCACTTAACTATAATATCCACTTCCTAATGGCAATGTTGTGAACTTCTTAGCCAAGCGCATACTATCTATTGGATATTATCCCGACGTAATACCGTTTTGACATGGTGGATCATATGCGATGTATATATATATATATATATATATATATATATATATATATATATATATACATATATATACATATATATATATATATATATATATATATATATATATATATATATATATATATATGCAGGTCTGACATCCGAACCGACATATGGGACTAGTTTAACATTGTTGTAATGGACAATAAATGTTGCATCATTTTTTTATTTTTTTTTGAGATTTCCAATACAACAATGAGCCCATAAGGAATTGGGTTATCAGACCTACAAATAAGTGCACGTTGGTCATATGTAATATATGTAAACCTTTACGCTTACGACAATACGTGAAATCAATGACAATACTCTTCAACAGTCGTACGTCACTTCCTTCATAATGACGCATGGTAACTTAGTAACACTGGCTTAAACTATCGGAACAATGGCGGACGCCCGTATGAAATTTTTCTCCGGCTAGCATAAAAGCGTATCCAAAGAGGGGAAAAAACATAAATTTGATCATGTTTTGACTTTTACACATTCTGATCACAAGGCATATGAAAAGTTCTAGCCAGCATGAAGAATAAAAAGTAATGATTTTCTTTGTTTAGAACCAAGATGGCCGTCGTTGCCGGGCGGCGTGACATCAGCCTACTGAATTCAATTGAAAACATGGGTAAGTGTTTTAAATTCAATTCTAAACTTTACAGGTGTTCAGTGCAGGGCCTCTAAAATGATGGGAGTAATATGCTCGCGATTTTTAGATAACGGCCAGATATTATTTTTACACCTGAGTACGGTGAGAGAATGTGAGTAAAGAGCCTTTTCCAAGGACTCAACTATGCACCGAGCAAGGCTCGAAACTAGGACCTTCCTATCCGAAAGCGAGTGTCATACTGCTAGACCACTTAGCCACACATTTAATTCATAAACATGGAGGGCCCAAAAAAAAAAAAGAAAAAAGACCTGAGTGACGTCAACTCCGTTCTATCTATTACCATCAGGGATGCCACTTTTCCGGTTTTAGCCGGAAATCCGTTTTTTTTTTACCACCAGCCGGTTTTAATCCGGAACCTCCGGTTTTTGTCCGTCGTCACTATTAATAAAAAAAAAATATTTTTAAGAAGAAGAAAAAAAATCGCGATCGAGATTTGAGCCGGAACTTTTTCGCCGGGTGAAGAATCTGGGCTGTCACCGCCAGTCGAATATTTGGGCACCTAAATGTTAGTTTATCTCCGCCCATCCCCATCACAATTCCTCCTTTTAAAAAAAAAATTGATAAATAAACAGTGATTTTGAGAATTTCTCAGAAATTTTCCGCTGAATTTGCCGTGTCAAACATTCCCCTCAAAACCACAAAATCACCATTATGTCTTATGTCATATTTTGACACCTGTGCAATAGTCTCGTGAAATTTAGTGACGGTCCCGTTTTTATGACGTCGGGCCAGACTGAATGGCACCAGATGTCACAATAGGATTCAATAGTCGTAACGTCACTTCCTTCCTAATGACGCATGGTAACTTAGCAACACTGGCTCTAAACTATCGGAACAATGGCGGAAGCCGTATGAATTATTTCTCCGGCGATCATAAAAGCGTATCCAGAGAAAAAAAAAACCCATAAATTTGATCATGTTTTGACTTTTACACATTCTGGTCACAAGACATATGAAAAGTTCTAGCCAGCTTGAAGAATAAAAAGTAATGATATTCTTTGTTTAGAACCAAGATGGCCGCCGTTGCCGGGCGGCGTGACGTCAGACTACTGAATCCAATTGACACAGACGACCAGTGGAGTACTTTGATTAGCTAGTTGATGGTTGAAGGGGAAGGGGAGGGACAAATATCTCTCTCTCTCTCTCTCTCTCTCTCTCTCTCTCTCTCTCTCTCTCTCTCTCTCTCTCTCTCTCTCTCTCTCTCTTTCGCAACCATCCATTACCCTCCTTCCGCACTAGGACAAAACTGTCCCGGGACAAATTTGTCCTGTCCCAATGGAGAAAACTTCTATTCAAAAGGGGTTCCGCACTAGGACAGGACTGTCCCAGGACACACCTGCGCGAATGCATTTTTTTTTTTTTTAACAAGACTCAAAAGTTTTTTTGTAGGCAATTGCAACTGTAATAATTCACATTTTATGAATCAACATAAGATACGACATGACGACAATGATTTTTTACACTGTACAATGGGATTTGTTTACATAAGATTTATATAATCATGAAATATTCTTATAGCAAAAGTAATATTATTGCTACTGCTACTACTACCACTACCAATACCACGACTACGACTACGACTACGACTACGACTACGACTACTACTACTACTACTACTACCACGACCACGACCACGACCACGACCACTACTACTACTACTACTACTACTACTACTACTACCACTACCACTACCACTACCACTACCACTACCACGACTACTACTACTACTACTACTACTACTACTACTACTACTACCACTACCACTACCACTACCACGACTACTACTACTACTACTACTACTACTACTACTACTACTACTAGTAGTAGTAGTAATGGATGAAATAGAGGTTGCATATTTCTGTGCTTTACCACGTGGAAAAAAAAAGACAAATTGAAAGAGAAAACAATATTGGGTGCATCCTTTAATGACCCAAAGATTGCTCAAGGGTCAATTCCGTAGACTCTATGGTGATCTCCGATCTTATCTTAAAATGACTTTCTTGGAATCACCTCATTTTACCCAGGTGCAAATGAGTACCAGTTCGCTGATGAAAGTAATCTTTGACGGACTAGCATCATTCAAGAGGATAATAGAAAGTCAGCATGCTTCGTACCCGAAAGGCATCAGTTGATTAAGTCACCTCGCCTAGCTCAATTTGCGGCGCTGCACTGCGGCTGACGCCTGGTTATACCTTGTCCTAGCTAAATTTGCGGCGCTGCATTGCGGCTGACGCCCGGGTTATTCCAGTCTTACCTTGGAATAGACCCTCGAGAAAAATTTCCCCTATGGGATGAAAAAATGAATTTTATTATTTTAAATTTTAAACTGTTATCTGTCTGCTCAACGCCACAGAAACATGGATAAGTTCCGGATTTATAAGCTTAGGAGGCAAGATGGCCTATGGTTAGCGCGTTGTACTCTGGACTCAGAGGTTCTGTGTTCGATTCCGACCGAAGCCAACTTGTACTTTCTAGAGCAAGAAAATTTACTCCAATCACTCACTCCATTCAGGTGTAAAAGGGTACCTGTCAAGCTGGGATAGTAATCTGCGATAGACTACAGACTAGCGTCCCGTTCAAAGGTTTTCAAACAAATACGTTAATTGTCCGCTTCACGCTATTGAAACCGGAATAACTCCTGCACAAGGCTACAAGGCTCTAAAGGACTTAATTTGTTTTACAATGAGTCCAAGTGGCTCAGAAGGACTAACTTATAAATATTTTCATTGAGAATTCCCGAAATAAATAACGATAAAGATAATTGATCCCACAAGTTACCGAATAGATGTGCGACCGGTTTTAGACACGTTACTGCTGTGTCACAAAGTGTGACACTTCTTAAATTATATTTATAAACATACGTTTTTAAATTGCCGAAAATATTTATGTTGCTATGCCTTCTTTACGTGGTTTCATCACATAGAATTATTTTTTGAATTGTTCTTGCTTTTTTATATTCAGAATTGAAATAAATAAATAAATTATAACTGTGAAATTGAATGTAAGCTTCAGTTTAATATACGAAAACAGATAAAATGGACGTTTCGGGTTTCCCCTTCATCAACAACACATGATGAATTAAAAACTACAGACGAATGAGATAATGTGGTAGTGGCGTTGTTAAGATGCATAAACAAAAACATTGATGGGCAAGAAATTGTATGCTACTTTGTGAGGAAGCGCGAATTAAAACAGAGCAATAGAAATTTATAAAAGGTGCGTACTTAATTATGTCAAAAGAGGGGAGGCGGGGAGGAACTGTGTAATGCAGTATAGAAAGTGAACCAAAATAAAGTGTGGACTATTGTTGGAAAATAAATACAATGGAATTGGAAATAAATACAAAATATAAGGGATGTAGGTATTAATATATTAGTGGCATTAGCCACAGCAGAAGCAACAATAGAAATAGTAGTAGTAGTAGTAGTAGTAGTAGTAGTAGTAGTAGTAGTAGTAGTAGTAGGAGGAGGAGGAGGAGGAGGAGGAGGAGGAGGAGGAGTAGTAGGGATGCAGAAAATAAAGACAGGCATTTCAATTTTGACACGGCGCCGCCAAGTCTGGGACTTTTTTGTCCTAGTGCGGAAGTCTGCTATATTTTTCTACTATCACAAACGATATGAACACGGGACTGGGACAGTCCTGTCCCGTTGATTTTGTAGCATTTCACAACGGCTTGGGACACAACGGGACTGTTTTGTCCCGTCCCAATAGGTGCGGAAGATCTCTCTAAATTCTATATGTTACAGATTTGGGACAGGACTGTCCCGGGACAGTCCTGTCCTAGTGCGGAAGAGGGTTTAAATCATCTGGTTATACAGAGATAATACATTAGAATAAAGCAATTGGTAATTGGCTTAGTGTATTATTCTTTCTTTTTACCTTTTGACTATGGCTTTAAATTTGTGAGATTCTTGGGTTGTATTTATAAGCTGAATAACCACTAGGTTTCGGTAAAAAAAAAAAAAGATATTGTAGCATGCTTTTTAAAGTAAAAATCAAAACAAAACAACACTTTCTGGCCTTTTATTTGAATAACATTGTAGGCCTTTAACATGTGGAAAGGTCAATTCATTAAATGTTTACAAAAAGTAAATTTATGTTTAATGATAAGAATGGATTGATACTAGTAATAAGTAATATATTACATAATACCAATACAAAACTATGTTCCTGTTATTTTTACACTTTGTTTGCGTTTGACCGATAGACGGAGACATTTTCCTCCTTTTTGACAAATTGCTATTATCCTGGAATAAAAAACACTCGCCCAAACCACTACAACCACCACATCATCATCCCTACCACCACTACTACTACTACTACAACCACCATCACATCATCATCTCTAAGACCACTTCTACTACTACTACTACTACTACTACTACTACTACTACTACTACTACTACTACTACAATCACCACCACATCATCATCCCTACCACCACTACCACATCCTCCCTACCACCACTCCTACGACAACCACCACCACACCATCATCCCTAGCACTACTACTACTATAAATAACACCACATCATCCCTACCACAACTACTACTACAATACTACCACTACAATCATCATTCCTACCACAGTACTACAACCACCACCACACAATCATCCATACGACCAGTACTACTATAATCATTACCACATCATCCCTACCACCACTACTACTACAACCACCACCACATCATCATCCCTACTACAACCACCAAATGTAATAACACTTTCAAATTTTGAAATTCTCTGAGTCGTGTCAAATTGCTGCGAGACAAATTTTGGATCGCATCTCAGTGAATTTGAGTGAAGTTCAAATTTATAGGTTATGGTTGCATGGGTGGGTCATGATCTTCACAATGAAAAATGTACTCCTTTTATGTGACCAGTCATTCTCACCCCTGATAGCTATTGTGATTAATTTGTCTATATTTTGTTTTCAACACCTTATTTTATCAATTTGTTAACTGTTAACTGTTAATTTCTTTTGTGTGTTATTTGCTCTCAATTGCAATAATAAGTACTGAAACAATATTCCAAATTTGATATTTTTCAAATCCCTACAAAGCCCTTGACGTTGATTTGTATCTCGTCCGCGCAAGTTTTCAGGCTTTTTTAAACTTGTCTGGTGGCATCCCTGTACCATAAATGATATGAGTTTACTCACTAGTCCTACACGCCTGATCAATCATACCACCACAGAAAATGATGTGAAACCTTTAACGTTTTTTTAGGGAGGCCTTCCGAAAGTTCCTACATCCCCAGTATTCTTTTTTTTAAATAATTTTCTAGTAGGGGGTTTGCGAGGGGGGGGGGAACTTTTTTATTAAAACCCCAAATCCCCTACTAGAACATAAAAAAAGAATACTGGGGATGTAGGAGCTTTCGGAAGGCCTCCCTTTTTTAAAACTATAAATTCGTTTACGAGCATTTAAGTCACACAGCCATAATACTGTTTTGATACGATAAGTCACAAATATAAATCACGATTTTTTTTTTTTGAAAGTCTGTACTTACCATCTTGATGGGCTGGTCATTGGTCAGTCCGTGCGTCCGGTCATTGGTCAGTCCGCGTCCCCTGGAATCGACTGAGATGA
>NW_027627855.1:0-4825 GCF_034508935.2 Berghia stephanieae | reverse complement strand
GTATTCATTATCTTTTTTTTTTTTCAAAGATTTTTAAAATCATAGTCCATTTCCTAAAATTTTTTTCTTAGATTTTAATTAACTTTATTTAAAATAGGACTTTGGCTACTGATTTCTTATAACCCCCTAATTGATAAGTTGTTTTTCATTTGTCACTTCATCAAATAACCTTTAGATTTTAATTTATTCGCAATCATATGAAAATAGGGTAAAAAGATGAATTTTTTGAGTAACTTTTTTTTAATTTGATTTAAAAAATTCCCTCTTTTTCAAAAAACAAAATGATAGGTTGACATAAACCACACATTTTCATTTGGGAATAGTTTTAAATTATCTTGGGGTTTGGGATACTTTGTTTTGCATACAATAGTGAAATTGTCCTCACGTTCGCTTTAATAATAAGCTCTACCATTCATTTCTCCTATCATAACATTTGATATCTTATTCACAAAAAATTTACATCACAATACTCATGTTTTTGTCAAATTTTAAATTTGGGCTTTAAAAATCAAAAAATATATGTTGATTTAAATGGAATGTAATTTTAATTTTTTTATACTTTTTTGGCTTTTTGCAAAATGACAAAAGCGTTCACAAAAGGAAAATACTTCATTTATTTAATATTGAAATATTTTTGTATAATGTTAATACTTAATGCTTAGAGAAGAAATTATTGTTGATATAAAAATTATATTCTTTTATCTGAGAAAGAAATTACAAGCTCAACAAGAGAGAGAATGTTTATTCACACTTTTCACGCCAAAATAATATTAGCTATATGACAAGTGGGGTCTAGAATTTAGCTCGAATAAGTTAAGGATTAGGAACAAAAAGATCCATTGTTTTCGAATATATGATGTCATGGCCAAGTAGTCATTATATAAATAAGCAAGTATTTTGTTGTTTTTATTTTAATTCAACATGTAGTTTACCTTCCTTTTTTCTTCAAATAATGAACATCTCAGTCGCCCAATCATTAATTGGTGAAATAGAGTAGTTTAGAAGTAACATTTATTGCCAGTAGGACTGTGTTTTTATTTGCACCTTGCCAAGGAAGAAATATATCATTTCTGTAAGGAAATGGGCCAAAAGTATTTTTTATCTTTTTTACTTGTTTAAATATATAATACGATGTTGAATTAAGCAAAGTCATATATGGAATTTAAACAAAATGAAATTCATTGGAATTGGATATGGCATTTTATTTGGCATCTTTTAAAGAAATCACCAACATGTTTCTAATGATTTGTAATAACCATTAAATGTTTATTGCTCGCACAAATTATAAGATGCTACCACTTTCTAACATAGATTTTTAAATCGTGATATTTAATGACATTGTATATAGTTTTGATGAGTGTTTATAATAATGTATTTATGACATACATATGTAATCTCATTGTATATATAAAATCCACATATACTTGTGGGCTGTATTTTATATTGTCTTTTTACAATTGATCCAATTTTATTTCCATACTGTCTGGTGACCTGCCACTCAAAACTTTCATAATTCTCAATTATATCGGCTCAGACCACTCAGAGAAAATGTTCAATTTTTGAATCACATTCTTTGCTCGTTAAATTTCATATTGTCACACGATTTAGTGTGACTAATTCTAAAGTTAAGATATTTTTATGGCTGAAGTGGTGATAGTGAAACGCGTGTTGTAAAAATAATTAATGCAGTTGTGAAATGATAAACACTTCTGCTATAAGGAATACATTTTTTTCCTTTCCAACGTTTTGAATTTATGATGTATTATAGAAGAAACCATATTTTTTTGTGGTTTGATTAATTGGAGATCATCATCATCATCATATCGTGTCGCGCCAGTGGTGGATCCATTGGATGGCTTCAGGGGTACAGCCTCTCAGGTCCATGTCACTGATATGTGGTCCAAGTTCGCACTCGTGAAGGATGTGGTCCATGTTTTGAGCCGTGTGTCCACATTGACATCGGCAGTCTGAAGAAAGTCCCCAATTTTGTAAGGTTGTTTGGTCTTCCCCACTTTAGACCTTGCCCGGTTCAGTGTCAACCAATCTTTCCTGGGGAGATTTACTCCGCTTGGCAGTTCTTCTTTGGGTTCCTGAATGGCATCATTTCGGCAGCAGTCACATTCTTTCCATGAATGCACTCTGTATATGGCTGCATGGTCTGGGTGATGCCTTCAGTTGTCAGGAAGCTTGTTGTAAAGATAATTAATGCCGTTGTGAAATGATAAACACTTCTGCTAAAAGGAATACAGTTTTGTCCTTTCCAACGTTTTGAAATTATGATGTATTATAGAAGAAACCATATTTTTTGTGGTTTGATTAATTGGAGATGACACATTTTCATGTGACTGAATCCAAAGTTAGAGATTAAGTGAAAAGAGTGAAAGTTCATATCCTGAAATTACAAATGCAGTAGTAACGTAATGTGCACTTCTGCTAAAGATAAAATGAATTTGTCAATTTCAAAATGTTAAACTTTTTTCTCTCCTTTCTTTCACACTTTTCCATACCAGCCAAATTTACCCTAAACTGTTTTGAGGAAAAGGTTCACCAATATGATTTTGATATCCATTCACCTCATTTTGTATGTTAAAATGATGATTGCCTAATTTATAACATAGAGATATCACCATTATCAAATTTCTAAACATTTTCTTTTTTTGGTGTTGTATTAATTTTATGACCACTCCTCCCCTCCTCCTCCCCATCCTCCTCCCCATCCTCCTCCTCCTCCTCTCCTCCTCCCCCTCCTCCTCCTCCTCCTCCTCCTCCCCCTCCTCCTCTCTTCTTCTTCTTCTTCTTCTTCTTCCTTCTTCTTCTTCTTCTTCTTCTTCTTCTTCTTCTTCTTCTTCTTCTTTTTTTCTTCTTCTTCTTCTTCTTCTTCTTCTTCTTCTTCTTCTTCTTTCTTCTTCTTCTTCTCCTCTTCTCTTCTTCATTTTTATTTCTTCTTTTCCCATTTTCTCCTCCTCTTCCTCTTCCTTCTCTTCCTCTTCCATCTTCTCTCCTCTCCTCATCTTTTCTTCTCATTCTCTCTTCATTTTTTTCTTCTCATCTTCTCTTCTCCTTCTCTTT
The DNA here is from genome assembly GCF_034508935.2 of Berghia stephanieae. Lineage (NCBI taxonomy): Eukaryota > Metazoa > Mollusca > Gastropoda > Nudibranchia > Aeolidiidae > Berghia > Berghia stephanieae. The sequence goes on along the minus strand of NW_027627855.1, from coordinate 1,756 downwards.
CACTTCTTCTTCTTCTTCTTCTTTCTTACTTCTTCTTTTCTTCTTTCTTCTTCTTCTTCTTCTTCTCTTCTTCTTCTTCTTCTTCTTTCTTCTTCTTCTTCTTCTTCTTCTTCTTCTTCTCTTCTTCTTCTTCTTCTTCTTCTTTTCGTCTCTCTTCATTTATTCTTCTTTTCCATTTTCCCCTCTCTTCTCTTCCCTTCTCTTCCTCTTCCATGCTTCTTCCTCTCTTCTTTTTCTTTTCTTCTTCATCTCTTCTTTTTATTCTTCTTCTCTTCTCTTCTCTTTCTTCCCTTTTCCTCTTCTTCTTCTTCTTCTTCTTTCTTCTTCTTCTTCTTCTTCTTCTTCTTCTTTCTTCTTCTTCTTCTTCTTCTTTCTTCTTTTCTTCTCTCTTCTTCTTTTCTACTTCTTCTTCATTTTTCTCTTCTCTTCTCTCATTCCTTCTTCTCTTCTTCTTTCCTCTTCTTCTTCTTCTTCTTTTCTTCTTCTTCTTCTTTCTTCTTCTTCTTCTTCTTTTCTTCTTCTTCTTCTTCTTCTTTCTTCTTTTCTTCTTCTTCTTCTTCTTCTTTTTCTTCTTTCTTCTTCATTTTTTCTTCTTTTCTCTTCTTTCTCCTTTCTTCTCTTCTTCTTCTTCTTTCTTCTTTCTTCTTCTTCTTCTTCTTTTCTTCTTCTCTTCTTCTTCTTCTTCTTCTTCTTCTTCTTCTTTTTCTTTCTTCTTCTTCTTCTTCTTCTTCTTCTTCTTTTCTTTTTCTTCTTTTCTTTTTCTTTTTCTTTTTCTTTTTTCTTCTTCTTCTTCTTCTTCTTCTTCTTCTTCTTCTTCTTCTTCTTCTTCTTTCTTCTTCTTCTTCTCTTCTTCTTCTTCTTCTTTTTCTTCTTTTCTTCTTCTTCTTCCTCTTTTCTTCTTCTTCTTTTCTTCTCTTTCTTCTTCTTTTTCTTTCTTCTTTTCTTCTTCTTCTTCTTCTTCTTCTTCTTCTTCTTCTTCTTCTTCTTCTTCTTCTTCTTCTCTCTTCATTTTTTTTCTTCTTCATCTTCTCCTTTTTCCCTTCTCCATCTTCCTTTTTTCCTCTTCTTCTTCTTCTTCTTCTTCTTCTTCTTCTTTTTCTTTTCTTCTTTTCTTCTTCTCTTCTTCTTCTTCTTCTTCTTCTTCTTCTTCTCTTCTTCTTTCTTCTTCTTCCTCTTCTTCTTCTTCTTCTTCTTCTTTCTTCTTTCTTCTTTTCTTCTTCTTCTTCTTCTTCTTCTTCTTCCTTCTTCTTCTTCTTCTTCTTCTTCTTCTTCTTCTTCTTCTTCTTCTTCTTCTTCTTCTTCTTCTTCTTCTTCTTCTTCTTCTTTTTCTTCTCTTCTTCTTCTTCTTTTCTTCTTCTTCTTTTTCTTCTTCTTCTTTTCTCTTCTTGATCTTCTTCTTCTTCTGAGTAAAACTCAATTTTAATTTTCCTATTTGAATATCCCTTTGTCATTTCTCTTCTTCAGGTTTTTTCTGTTTTTGTCTTTTCTTCTTTTGTCTTTCATTCTTTTTCATCTTTATTCTTCTACCCTTATGGCTTCTAAACTAGTATGCTTTTTTAATACAATTTCTTATCCGATTTTTTATCTTTCACCGTCACCCTTTAATCATAAACATTCTTTCTCTCTAGCTAATCCCTCTGTTTATATTCTTTTTTTTTTTTTTTGCTCATGTTATGACACAATCGTGATTTGTCACCTAACATAATGATTAAAAATTTTGATGCCGTAAATAAAATTACAAAACATTATTACCAAA
>NW_027627854.1:0-4828 GCF_034508935.2 Berghia stephanieae | reverse complement strand
AAATATCACTTTGAGCACTTAAAATTTTATTTCATAAATTTAAATTTTTTTGGTTTTGAAATTTACGTTTTTTCCACTTTTTTATGGTGAAATTTTGACGATTTTTTTTTTTTAAAATTTTCCCGAATTTTCGACAATCTGTGAAATCTCGAACTTTTTCATAAAAGAGTCGATTTGAACGTCTTTCGAGTTTCCAATGTTAAAAAAGTATAATTTAGGATTAAGATTTTTGATTTTTTTCATTTATTTTTTGGGTGAATTTGAGATTTTTCAAATTTCCGAGTTTTTAACGGGTGTGATAAAATTCAAACTTTTGCTAAAAGAGTCCTTTTGGCATTTTTGAGATTACAATGTTAAAAAGTGGGATTTTGGAGTTTCCAGATTTTTGTTTTTTTTTAGGTTTTTTTTTTTTTTGGTAAAATTTGACGTTTTTTTAAAATTCCGATTTTGTCGACAATCTGATGAAATCTTCAAATTTTTTCATGAAATAGTCGAACTTTGAGCATCTTCAGAGTTTTACAATGATCATAAATTAAAATTTTGGATTTTTGAAATTTACGATGTTTCCACGTTTTATGGTGAAATATTGACGATTTTTTTCAAATTCGAATTTTCGACAATCTGATGAAATCATTCGAACTTTTTCATGAAAGAGTCGATTTGAACGTCTTTCGAGTTTCCAATGTTCATAAAGTATAATTTAGGAGTTTACAGATTTTGATTTTTTTCACGTTATTTTTGGGTGAAATTTGAGATTTTTTCAAATTTTCCGAGTTTTCAACAGTGTGATAAAAATCCATCAAAACATTTGCATTGAAAGAGTCCTATTGTTGAGCATCTTTTGTGGATTGACACAATGTTTAGATAAGTATAGAATTTTGGAGTTTCCAGATTTTTGATTTTTTTTCAGGTATTTTTTTTTTTTGGTGAAATTTGACGATTTTTTAAAATTTCCGAGTTGTCGACAATCTGATGAAATCTTCAAATGTTTTCACGAAATAGTCGATTTTAAGCATCTTCAGAGTTTTACAATGATCATAATTAAAATTTTGGATTTTTTGAATTTACGATTTTTCCACGTTTTATGGTGAAATTTTGACGATTTTTTCCAAATTTCGAATTTTCGACAATCTGATGAAATCATCGAACTTTTTATGAAAGAGTCCGATTTTGAACGTCTTTCGAGTTTCACAATGTTCAAAAAGTATAAATTAGGAGTTTACAGATTTTTGATTTTTTTCACGTATTTTTTTCGGTGAAATTTGAGACGATTTTTTCAAATTTCCGAGTTTTCAACAGTGTGATAAAATCATCGAACTTTTGCATGAAAGAGTCCATTTTGAGCATCTTTTGAGATTCACAATGACCAGAAAGTAGAATTTTGGAGTTTCCAGATTTTTCATTTTTTTCACTTTTTTTTTTTTTTGGGGGGGGGGGGGAAATTTGACGATTTTTTCAAATTTCCGAGGTTTCAACAGTGTGATAAAATCATCGAACTTTTGCATGGACGAGTCCATTTGGAGCATTTTTTGAAATTCACAATGTTTAGAAAGTAGAATTTTGGAGTTTCTAGATTTTTGATTTTTTTCACATTTTTTTTTTTTTTGGGTGAAATTTGACGATTTTTTCAAATTTCCGAGTTTTCAACCGTGTGATAAATCATCAACATTTGCATGAAAGATGTCCATTTTGAGCAGTCTTTTGAGATTCACAATGTTAGAAAGTAGAATTTTGGAGTTTCAGATTTTGAGTTTTTTTTTCAGGATTGATTTTTTCAATTTTCGATTTTCAAAGTGTGATAAATTCAACTTTGCATGAAAGAGTCTTTGATTTTGAGTTACAATTTCCGAAAGTAGAATTTGGAGTTTCGAATCTTTGATTTTTTTTTGGTGAAATTTGAGAATTTTTTACAAATTTCCGAGTTTTAATTGATCAAATTCATGAGTTTTACGAAAGATCATTAATTTGAGTTAAATGTTAAAGTAAATTTTGGATTTTGAAATTTTACGTTTTTTTCCACGTTTTATTGGTGAAATTTTGACGATTTTTTCAAATTTCGATTTTCGACAATTGATAAATCTTCGAATTTTTTCATGAAAGAGTCGATTTTGAATCTTCGAGTTCACAATGTTCAAAAATAATAATTTAGGACTTTACAGATTTTGATTTTTTTCACGTTTTTTTGGTGAAATTGACGATTTTTTCAAATTTCCGAAGTTTTCACAGTTATGAAAATCATCGAACTTTTGCATGAAAGAGTCCATTTTGAGCATCTTTCGAGTTCACAATGTTTAGAAAGTATGAATTTTGGAGTTTCCAGATTTTGATTTTTTCACGTTTTTTTTTTTGGGGGGTGAAATTTGACGATTTTTTCAAATTTTCCGAGTTTCGACAATTGATGAAAATCATTCAATTTTGCATGAAAGTCGACTTTGAGCATATTTGAGTTTACAATGTCAAAAATTAAATTTTGGAGTTTTTGAATTTTTCGATTTTTCCATTGTTTTTTGGTGAATATTGACGATTTTTTCAAATTTCCGAGTTTTCACAGTTGATGAAATCATCGAACTTTCATGAAAGAGTCGATTTTGAAGCGTCTTTCGAGTTTCACATGTTTAAAAAGTAAATTTAGGAGTTTCAATTTGATTTTTTTCAGGTATTTTTTTTTTTGGTGAAATTTGAGATTTTTTAAATTTTCGAGTTGTCGAAATCTGATGAAATCTTCAAATGTTTTCAGAATAGTCGATTTAGCATTTCAGATTTACAATGATCATGAAATTAAAATTTTGGATTTTTGAAATTTTACGATTTTTCCAGTTTTATGGTGAAATATTGACGATTTTTTTCAAATTTCCGAATTTCGACAATCTGATGAAATCATCGAACTTTTTCATGAAAGAGTCGATTTTGAACGTCTTTCGAGTTCACAATGTTCAAAAAGTATATTTAGGAGTTTACAAATTTTTGATTTTTTCACGTATTTTTGGGTGAAATTTGACGATTTTTTCAAATTTCCGAGTTTTCAACAGTGTGATAAAATCATCGAACTTTTGCATGAAAGGTCATTTTGAGCATCTTTTGAGATTCACAATGTTTATAAAGTAGAATTTTGGAGTTTCAGATTTTGATTTTTTTCAGGTTATTTTTTTTTTTTGGTGAAATTTGACGATTTTTTTAAAATTTCCGAGTTTTCGACAATCTGATGAATCTTCAAATTTTTTCATGAAATAGTCGACTTTGAGCATCTTCAGAGTTTTACAATGATCATAAATTAAATTTTGGATTTTTTGAAATTTACGATTTTTCCACGTTTTATGGTGATATTATGACGATTTTTTTCAAATTTCCGAATTTCGACAATCTGATGAAATCATCGAACTTTTTCATGAAAGAGTCGATTTTGAAGTCTTTCGAGTTTCACAATGTTCAAAAAGTATAATTTAGGAGTTTACAGATTTTGATTTTTTCACGTTTTTTTTGGGGGAAATTTGACGATTTTTTCAAATTTCCGAGTTTTCAACGTGTGTAAATCATCAACTTTTGCATGAAAGAGTTCATTTTGAGCATCTTTTGAGATTCACAATGTTTAGAAAGTAGAATTTTGGAGTTTCCAGATTTTTGATTTTTTTCAGGTATTTTTTTTTTTTTGGTGAAATTTGACGATTTTTTAAAATTTCCGAGTTGTCGACAATCTGATGAAATCTTCAAATTTTTTCACGAAATAGTCGACTTTGAGCATCTTCAGAGTTTTACAATGATCATAAATTAAAATTTTGGATTTTTGAATTTACGATTTTTCCACGTTTTATGGTGGAATTTTGACGATTTTTTTCAAATTTCCGAATTTTCGACAATCTGATGAAATCATCGAACTTTTTCATTAAAGAGTCGATTTTGAACGTCTTTCGAGTTTCACAATGTTCAAAAAGTATAATTTGGAGTTTCAGATTTTTGATTTTTTTCACGTATTTTTTGGTAATATTGACGATTTTTTCAAATTTCCGAGTTTTCAAAGTTGATAAAATCATCAACTTTTGCATGAAAGAGTCATTTTGAGCATTTTTTGAGATTCACAATGTCCAGAAAGTAGAATTTTGGAGTTTCCAGATTTTTCATTTTTTTCACTTTTTTTTTTTTGGAGGGGGGGGGGGGGGGAATTTGACGATTTTTTCAAATTTCCGAGGTTTCAACAGTGTGATCAAATCATCGAACTTTTGCATGGAAGAGTCCATTTTGAGCATTTTTTGAGATTCACAATGTTTAGAAAGTAGAAATTTGGAGTTTCCAAATTTTTGATTTTTTTTCAGGTATTTTTTTTTTTGGTGAAATTTGACGATTTTTTTAAATTTCTGAGTTGTCGACAATCTGATGAAATCTTAAAATTTTTTCATGAAATAGTCGACTTTGAGCATCTTCAGAGTTTTACAATGATCATAAATTAAAATTTTGGATTTTTGAAATTTACGATTTTTCCACGTTTTATGGTGAAATATTGACGATTTTTTTCAAATTTCCGAATTTTTCGACAATCTGATGAAATCATCGAACTTTTTCATGAAAAAGTCGATTTTGAACGTCTTTCGAGTTTCACAATGTTCAAATAGTATATTTAGGGTTTACAGATTTTTGATTTTTTTCACGTATTTTTGGGTGAAATTGACGATTTTTTCAAATTTCCGAGTTTTCAACAGTGTGATAAAATCATCAAACTTTTGCATGAAAGAGTCCATTTTGAGCATCTTTTGAGATTCACAATGTTTAGAAAGTAGAATTTTGGAGTTTCCAGATTGTTGATTTTTTTCAGGTATTTTTTTTTTTGGGGAAATTT
>NW_027627853.1:0-4832 GCF_034508935.2 Berghia stephanieae | reverse complement strand
CCCCATAAATATAAAAAGGTTTTAAAATAGTCTAAACCTTTTGCAGGGAAACCAAAAATTGGGGTCAGGTGACATTCAACTTTTAACTTTGAGAAGTTTCACCAGTTGGGGTAAAAAAAAGTCACGTGGGCCGCGGCGAGATGGTGATGGATAAAATTTGAAAAAATGTCAAGGTTGGGGTTAAAATTTAATCATGATTGTTTTGCAATAATGTCGTGAAGTATTTGACGGTAGTGGTTTTTTAATTTTTTGACGTAACCTATTTTTGTTTTTGGGGTTTTTGATTTTTGATGGTGGTGGTGTTTTTTATTATTTTTTATTATTATTATTTTTTTTTTTTTTTTTTTTATTATTATTTTTTATTATTTAGTGTATTTTAGTATAGTAGTAGTGTAGTGGAGTAGTAGTAGTAGTAGTAGTAGTAGTATTGGGCAGTAGTGGTTGTGTATGGAAATGTAGGAGTAAAAATTTTAATAATAATAATAATAATAAAAATTTTAAAAATAATAAATAATAATAAAAATTTAATAATAATATTTTTTAGTTTTAATAATAGTAAAAGTGGTGGTGGTGGTGGTAGTAGTAGTAGTTTGTAGTAGTAGTGTAGAGTAGTAAGTAGTAGTAGTAGTAGTAGTAGTAGTAGTAGTAGTGGTACTGTAGTAGTAGTAGTAGTAGTAGTATTTTTAGTAGAAATTTTAGTAGTGTAGTAGTTTTTTAGTTAGTATAGTATTTTAGTGTGTAGTAGTAGTAGTGCGTAGTGATAAATAGAAGGAAAAAAAAAAAAGGTGTTGGTTTAAAAGTGATATTATTCATTTGGTCTAGTATTCTTATTTGGGAAGGGAAAAGGATGGCTCTTTAATTTTGTCTTCAAAGAATACAATATTGCAGCAGAAAAAATATTTCGACACACTTGTTTTGTTCTGGGTTAAAAAAATGGATTTAACTCAATTAGCTTTTACGTAAAGCTTGGTCTGTAGAATGCCGGGGGTTTCCCTGAAACGAGACATGCAGTAATTAGTGTATGGGGACTATTTAGATGTTTACTGCACGGCCAAAAGGGACCCAGGGGACCCGGCCCTTTCCCGGTTCTCATAGTTTTTTAACAGACAATTGAAATTGTCGCTCCCCACTGGATTGTCCCCGTTAAATATCGCTCCCCAGTATTTATTTGTTGTGGGGGTTGGGGGGGGGGGGGCAGAATATAATATATGTTCTGTATGTGTGTTGTTTGTGTGGGGGGGGGGGGGGGGGGGGGGGGGGGATCAAAAAAAAAATCGCCCATCCAGGAACGATCTCAGTCCTTTTCGTGTGAAGAAAGTGCTTTTCACTAAGCATTATCCCCCCCTCCCCCCCCCCCACAAAAATATCAATAGGGAAAAATAGGGAAAAATATGTTTAACAAGGTTTCCCGTGTTCTATTAACCTTACTACTTGAAGGAGATTAAAATTTAAAAAACCACATTATTTTTCGAAATATTTTTTGTTTTTTTTTTTAAATTTCCCAAAAAAAAAAAAAAAAAAATATGGGTGAAACACTTATTGCTTTCGAAGCAATTATTGTTTAAATTTTATAACCAATTCGAATTTTATCCCAATTTAAAACCGTCTTTTGGTTCCCCCCCCCCCCCCCCCCCCCCAAAATAAAAAAAAGTAAAAAAAAATTAAACCAGTTAATTCCGTACCTGGAAAAATACCGTTTTTAAAAATTTGGCCAAAAAATCGCCCTTAAAAAATATCGATCGAATTAAAGGCCCTTTTTTTTTGGTTTAAAACTTCAAAGCTGGGGCTTTGCCGGGGTTGGTTTTAATTTTTAAGCTAAACAAAATCATTTTACCCTCGTATGGGCTTGTTCGGGGGGAGAGCGGAACGCCCCTCGAAATATCCACAGTGTATTTTTATACCTTTTTGGCTCGTAGGGCAGAAAAAAAACGACGGGACGACGTTTTGACTGAAAATTTAAAAAACTTTAATTTATATTTCGATTTTAAAATGCCCCAAATTAGCAGTATCTGTTTTTCAGAGCCGGATTTTATTCGGTTTTTCAAGCGTTGAAAGGACACTTGTTGTTTTTTTTTGGATAGGACTTAGTCTATCAAAAAGTTTTTCCCCAGATCTAACAGAGCCGTACTCAATCACTGTCGGGATTTCAAAAAAAAAATCTTGCTTCACCCGAGGTCGAACTCAGTACCTTTGTGTGTGAACCAGCTTTATAAAATTTGCCCCCCCAATGAAAAATTTTTAATCCAGGGATTTTTTGAAGCTCAATCTAAAAATTTTTGACAAGTAGTTCGTCATTTTAAATGATCGTTACAAACAGCTGTCTAAAGTGAAAAAAGAGGCTTTTTGGTGAGAACGGTAGAGTGCGTTTGAGCATTCCATTACCGGTTAAAAAGTTTAAAGGGGCCCGGGTTTAAAATTTTTTATCACAATTTTATGCTACTTTTTTTCAGCATTTTTAAACCCAGGTTCAATATTTGCGGGTTGATAACCAAACGCAATTATGGGCTTGTTTTAAAGTTTTTTTTTTTTTTAATTTACAGTATGTTCGCTGGTTTGGGGTTTTTTCTTTACCTCAATGGACCATGACGGTTAAGTTATTGAGCGGCGACACTTCTATTCTTTTAATTTATATTTTTTTAACGCACTTGGGAAAATTAAAAATTCTCTCTGTGGCTGGTGGTGTAGCTCTCGTGATTGAAGCCCAAAAAAGTTTTGCTCTTTTAATCTAGATGAAAGTATCGTGGATAAACCGATCTAAAAAGAAAAACACGTGGAAAATAATTCAGGGGGAAAAAATTTAATGTAAAAATTGTTGTACTGACAACGTCAAAAACGTGGGGGAAATGGCGGAACAATAACAATTATTGATAGAATAGAAGTAATTTTCAAAAAAAATAAACATTTTATTTACCATACTTTGCATTTTTATTTATTTCTAAGCAGGGCCCAAAGAAAACAAATTTCCTTTTATATAGTAGTAATCAACACTCTTTTCAAGTCCGTTTTGTTTGCGTTTTTAAATCATTCATAGTGGGTTTTTGTGTAAAATGCTTTCCATGACAGAATCGGGACTAAATTTTTCCGATCACTGCCCCCTTAGGGCCCCTGACCAGGCTTAAATTGCATGACTTTGTCGCAAGACGAAACCCCATAGAGCGTTTCATCTCCCCCCTCCCCCCCCCCCCAAAAAAAAAAACAAAAAAAAAAAAAAAAAAAAAAAAAAAACCCCCCAAAAAAAACCCTTTAAACCCCCCCAAAAAAAAAAAAAAAAAAAAAAAAAAAAACAAAACGAAAAAAATAAAACCCAAAAAAAAACAACAACCCAAAATCCGCCAAAAACAAAAAAAAAAATACAAGACAAAAAAATAACTAAAGAAAAAAAAACTAAACGAAAAAGAAGCAAATTTCCGAGTAATGGGTAAAACAAGAATTTGGTAGCTGCCGAGGGCCCCGGGCGGTTGATTGAAGCGACGGCAGTAAGTCAAAGTCGTGTAAAAAACCCATCTTTCCCGGTAAAGCTAGACATTTTCCATTTAGAAAGTTGTGAAGTAAGAAGATTTAAGTCTTAGGAAATTTAAAAAAAAAAGTCTTTGTTGTATCCCTTTTTTTTTTTTTTTTCTAAATATCGAAAATTATCTGATTAACCTGTTTTGTTTTTGTTTTTCGCATTTTTTCACACACACACTTCCACACTGACACCCCATACACGTTTTTTTTTATATTATATTATATATATAACCATCTCACCCCAATCTAATTACCATTTCTTTTTTGGCTCCCGTTTGATTAATAGCTCTCTTCCATTTTGCTTTTGGCCTTTATCACTGGATCGGGCCCGCTGTATCCTTTTGTTCCTGAGTTCGTATGGATCTGCCATTTTTTGGGCCTTACAAAGGCTGTAAAGCAATCACTTTTAAGTAAAGATTTAATATTTTTCCACGGCGAATCCTATTATTTTCAAGGACGATTGAATCACATTTGGTCACATTGTTTGGGAAAAACTAATAATTCCACAAAATTTTAGTTTAAAAAAAAACGATAAAATTTTTGGAAAAACTCAAACCCCCCCCCCCCTGACATTAATAGTTGATATTTCGGCTTGAATCCATTTCTTTGTTTTTATATCTCATGGTGTTTTTTTTTTACTTACAACCAAAAAAAGAATTGAAATCTTTTAAAAAATAGAAATGATAAAAAAAACCTGTTTTTTAAAAATAGTTTTTCACATATTCAATTTTTTTTTCGTTAAAATTTCGGAAAAGGGTTTAAGCCGTTACAAAACAGTCGTGCTTTTTTTAAGAAGGCGAGAAAAATTTTTCTCAGCGAATTTTGACACAAAAATTTGGGAAAAAAAATAAAAAAGTGTCTGATTTAGTTTACACAAAATTTATTTAACTCAGGACAGGGCTTCATGCCGTTTAAAGCTAAAAACCCCCCGAAGTCAAGGGTTTTTTGTGCTTTTAAAGATTGTCGTGTGATTTGGGGTTTTTCTTTTTAAAAAGAAATAAAAGCTGTATCATACTTAAATGCTTGAGTTTTTTGTTTTTGCTACCCGCACGTTCTATGTGAAATTTTCCCAAAAATTTCTTGATTTTTTTGAAAAAAAATATGCAAACAAAAAAAAACAAACTAGATGTTTCTATCATTTCTAGGGTTTTTTTTCTTTTTAATTCTTAAACGGGCTGTATAAAAAATCACCCTGTTATTTTTTTATGGAAAAACTTTGTTTTTTTTCATCTACTTATTTTTAGAAGCAGTTATTTAAACTATTTCCCCAACTGCAATAACGAGATGTTTTTTTTTTTCATTGTCTCAAATTTAAAAGGTATCAT
>NW_027627852.1:0-4835 GCF_034508935.2 Berghia stephanieae | reverse complement strand
CGCCCCCCCCCCCCGGCCCGCGCCCCGGGCCGCCCCGCCCCCCCGCCCGCCCGGACCCCCCGCCCCCCGGGGCCCGCCCCGCCCCCGCCCCGCGCCCCCCCGGGGCCCCCCCGCGGCGCCGGCCCGCCCCCCCAAAACCCCCCCGCCGCCCCCGCGCGCCGCCCGCCCCCGCCCGCCGCCCCCCGCGCCCCCCCCCCCCCCCGGGCCCCCACCCCCCGCGCCCCCCGCCCGCGCGACCCAAACCCCCCGGCCCCCCCCCCCAACCGCCCCGCCAAACCGCCCCCCCGCCCCCCCCCCCCAAGGGCCCCCCCCCGGGACCCAAACCCCCCCGCCCCGCCCGCCCCCCCCCGCCCCCGGGGGGGCCCCGGGGCCCCCGGGCCCCCCCGGCCCCGCCCCCCGGGCCACGGCCCCCGGGCCGGGCCCCCCCGCCCCGCCCCCCCGCGCCCCACCGCCGCCCCGGGCCCCCCCGCCACCCCGGGGCCCCCGCCGCCCCCGCGACGCCCCGGCCCGCCGCCCCCCGCCCCGCCCCCGCCCCGCGGGCCCCGCCCCGCCCGCCCCCAAACCCGGCGACCGCCCCGGCGGGGGCCCCGGCCCCCCCCCCCCCCCCCGGGCCCCCCCCGGGGCCCGCCCCCGCCCGCGACCCCCCGGGCCCCCGCCGCCCCCCGCCCCCGGGGGCCCCCCGCGCCGCCGCCGCGGCCCGCCCCCGCGCCCCGGGCCCCCCCCGACCCGCCCCCCCGGCCCCGCCCCGGGGGGCCGCCCCCCGCCCCCCCCCCGGGCCCCCCCCCCGACCCCCCCCCACGCGCCCCGCCCCCGCCGACGGGGCCCGCCCCCGGGGCCGGGGCCCCCCCGGACCCCCCGCAAACCCCCAGCCCCCCCCCCGCGCCCCCCCCCCGCGGACCCCCCGCCCCCCCCCGGCCCCCCCCCCCAAAACCGCACCCCCGCCCGCCCCCCCCGCCCCGCCGGGGACGCCCCCCCGCCCCCGCCCCGGGGCCGCCCGCGCGCCCCCCCCCGCCCCCCCCCCCCCCCCGGGCCCAGGCCCCCGCCCCCCCGGGGCCCCCCCCCCCCCGCCACCCCGCCCCCCCAAAGGGCCCCCCCCCCCGCCCCCCCCCCCCCCCCCCCAACCCGCACCCCCCCCCCCCCCCCCCCCCCCCCCCCCCCCCCCCCCCCCCCCCCCCCCCCCCCCCCCCCCCCCCCCCCCCCCCCCCCCCCCCCCCCCCCCCCCCCCCCCCCCCCCCCCCCCCCCCCCCCCCCCCCCCCCCCCCCCCCCCCCCCCCCCCCCCCCCCCCCCCTCCCCCCCCCCCCCCCCCCCCCCCCCCCCCCCCCCCTCCACTCCCCCCCCCCCCCCCCCCCCCCCCCCCCCCCCCCCCCCCCCCCCCCCCCGCCCCCCCCCCGCCCCCCCCCCCCCCCCCCCCCCCCCCCGCCCCGCCCCCCCCGCCCCCCCCCCGCCCCCCCCCCCCCCCGCCCCCCCCCGCCCCCCCCCCCCGCCCCCCCCGGCCCCCCCCCCCCCCCCCCCCCCCCCCCCCCCGCCCGCCCCCCCCCCCCCCCCCCCCGCCCCCCCCCCCGCCGCCGCCCCCCCCCCCCCCCCCCCCCCGCCCCCCCCCCCCCCCCCCCCCCCCCCCGCCCCCCCCCCCCCCCCCCCCCCCCCCCCCCCTCCTTCACTTCCCCCCCCCCCCCCCCCCCCCGCCCCCCCCCCCCCCCCCCCCCCCCCCCCCCCCCCCCCCCCCCCCCCCCCCCCCCCCCCCCCCCCCCCCCCGCCCCGCCCCCCCCCCCCCCCCCCGCCCCCCCCCCCGCCCCCCCCCCCCGCACCCCCGCCCCCCCCCCCCCCCCCGCGCCCCCCCCCCCCCCCCCCCCCCCCCCCCACCCCCGCGCCCCCCCCCCCCCCCCCCCCCCCCCCCCCCCCCCGCCCGCCGCCCCCCCCCCCCCGCCCCCCCCCCCCCCCCCCCGCCCCCCCCCCCCCCCCCCCGCCCCCCCCCGCCCCCCCCCCCCCCCCCCCCCCCCGCCCCCCCCCCCCCCCCCCCCCCCCCCCCCCCCCGCCCCCCCCCCCCCCCCCCCCCCGCCCCCCCCCCCCCCCCCCCCCCCCCCTCCCCCCCCCCCCCCCCCCCCCCCCCCCCCCCCCCCCCCCCCCCCCCCCCCCCCCCCCCCCCCGCCCCCCCCCCCCGCCCCCCCCCCCCCCCCCCGCCCCCCCCCCCGCCCCCCCCCCCCCCCCCCCCCCCCCCCCCCCCCCCCCCGCTCCGCCCCCCCCCCCCCCCCCCCCCGCCCGCCCCCCCCCCCCGCCCCCCCCCCCCCCCCCCCCCCCCCCCGCCCCCCCCCCCCCCCCCCCCCCCCCGCCCCCCCCCCCCCCCCCCGCCCCCCCCCCCCCCCCCCCCCCCCCCCCCCCCCCCCCCCCCCCCCCCCCCCCCGCCCCCCCCCCCCCGCCCCCCCCCCCCCCCCCCCCCCCCCCCCGCCCCCCCCCCCCCCGCCCCCCCCCCCCCCCCCCCCCCCCCCCCCCCCGCGCCGCCGGCGCCGCCCGCGCCCGCCCGCCGCGCCGCCCCGCGCCGCCCGCGCCGCGCCCGCCCGCCGCGCCGGCGCGGCCCCGCACGCGCCCCGCGCGCCCGCGCCCCCGCCCCGCGCGCCCGCCCGCGCGCGCCGCCCCGACGCCCCCCGCCGCGCGCCGCCCCGCCGCGCGCCCGCGCGCCCGCCCGCCGCGCGGCGCGCCGCCCGCCCGCCGCGCCCGCCGCGCCCGCTCCGCCCGCGCCGCCCCCCGCCGCCCGCGCGCCGCCGCCGCGCCCCGCGCGCCGCACGCGCGCCCGCCCGCCCCGCCGCGACGCCCGCGCCCCCGCGCCGCCGCCGCCCCCCGCGCCGCGCGCGCCGCCCCGCGCCCCCGCGGCCCCCCGCCGCCCCGCCCGCCCGCGCGCGCCCGCCCGCGCCCGCGCGCCCGTCCGCCCCCGCCGCGCGCGCCCGCGCGCGCCCCCCCCCGCCACCCGCCCGCCCGCCGCCGCGCCGCCGGCACGCCCCGCCGCGCGCCGCCTCGCCCGCGCGCCCGCCCGCGCGCCCCTCGCCCCGCGCGCCGCCCGTCGCGCCCCCCCGCCCCCCCGCCCGCCGCCGTCCCCGCCACGCGCGCCCCGCCGCCCCCGCCCGCGCCGCCCGCGCCCCCCGCCGCCGCCGCCGCGCGCGCCCGCCCGCCCGCCCCCCCACCGCCGCCGCGCCGCGCGCCCGCGCCCCCGACGCCGCGTCCACGCGCGTCGGCGGCCCGCCGCCCGCGCGCCCGCGCGCGTCGCGCCGCGCCGCGCCGCCGCCGCGCGAACGCCCGCCCGCCCGCGCCGGCGCCTCCGCCCCCCGCCGCGCGAGCGCCCCGCCGCGCCGCCGCGCGCCCGGCGCCGCGGCGCGCGCCCCCGCGCCCCCACGCGCGACGCGCGCCCGCGCGCGCGCGCGCGCCCCGCCGCCCGCGCCGATCGCGCCGCGCGTCGTGCGCCCCCACCGCGCCCCCCGCCGCCCCCCGACCGCCCCCCGCCGCACCCCGCGCCCCCCCCTCCCGCTCCGCCGCAGACCCCCGCCGCGCCCCGCGCGCCCCCGCCGACCGCGCCGCGCCGCGCCCGCCCGCGACCCGCCGCGCGACCGCCGACGCCCGCGCGCGCCGCCGCCCCGCCGCGCCCCGCGCGCCGCGCGCCGCCGCCCGCCGCGCCGCGCCCGCCCCCGCGCCGCGACCCGCCGCCCCCGCGCCGCGCGCCCCGCCGCGACCCCGCGCCGCGCGCGCGCGCCGCGCCGCCCGCCGCGCGCGCGCGCCGCGCCCCCGCGCCGCGCCCGCCCGCCGCGCGGCGACGGCCCGCGCGACACGCCTCGCACGCGCCCGCCGACGCCCGCCGCCCGCGCCCGCCGCGCGCGCCGCCCGACGCCCCCCGCCGCCGCACCCGCGCCGCGCGCGCGCGCGCGCGGCCGCGCCGCCGCGCGGCGCGCCGCCCGCCGTCGCGGCCGCGCCCGCGCGCCCGCTCCGCCACGCGCCGCTCCCCCGCCGCCCCGCCGCGGCCCGCGCGCCGCGCGCCCGCCGCCGACCGCGAGCGCGCCGCGACGCGACCGCGGCCCCGACGCGCCCGCGCGCCGACGCCCGCGCCCGCGCGCGACGCCCCGACGCCGCGGCGCCGCGCCGCCCGTACCGCTCCCGACCCCGCGTCGACGCCGACGAACCGCCCGCCGCCCGCCGCGGCGCCGCCCCGCGCGCGCGCCCGCGCGCCGCGCAGCGCGACGCCCGCGCGCCGCGCGCGCGCCGCCGCGCGACCGGCCCGCCCTCCGCGCCGACGCGCCCGCCGCGCCCGCCGCGCCCGCCCGCCGACGCCGGCGCCCGCGCGACGCCCCCGCCGGCGCGCGCGCGCCCGCGCCCCGCGCCGCCGCGCGCCCCGCCGCGCCCGCCGCGCCGCGACGCGCGCGGCGCCGACGTCGCGCGCCCCCGCGACGACGCGCGCCCGCGCGCCGCGCGCCCGCGCGCGCCCGCCGCGCCGCCCGCGCGCCCGCGCGCCGCCGACGCTCGCGCGCCGCCCCGCGCGCGCCGCGCCACGCCCGCGCCGCGCGCGCCGCGCGCGCGCGCCGCCCCGCGCCGCGCCCGCCCCCGCGCGCGCGCGCGCCCGCCGCGCGCCAGCGCGCGACCGCCGCGCGCCGACGCGCCGCGGACGCCGCCCCCGCCGCCTCGCCGCGCCGCCCCCCCCGCGCGCCCCAGCCGCGCGCGCCGACGCCGCGCGCGCCGCGCCCGCCGCGACGCGCGACGCGCACCCCGCGTCGCGCGCGCGGCCCCCGCGCCGCCGCGCGCGCGGCCCGCCCGCCGCGCGCGGACGCGCGACGACCGCCGCGCGCCGCACGCGCCGCCG
>NW_027627851.1:0-4836 GCF_034508935.2 Berghia stephanieae | reverse complement strand
GTAAAAGAGTTTTGTTCTAAAGAATACAATCGCCATTTGTGTCAGAATTAACAATTCAAAATAATGATTACTTTTATTTTCTGTCAAACGAAACCTTATTTCTACAAGATATCATGTGTGTGTGCCCTTGGGTCAAAGTTGAGAGGTTACATTAATATCTTGGAATTACAAGAACACACATGATTAGATGAAGCTCAATTCACATTGCTGTCATTGCTCTCTTTGTGAAAGCATGTCTACAACTATGACCAGATAAATAATGGAGGAAAACTCTATGAGCTGAAACAAATCAATTCTCACTGTTAAAAATAAAAATGTGACTCATCATCTCAAAACGGTATTATGTCAGGGTGATCCTGATGCTTTTTACTCTACAGTTAACACGTTAAGAAATGTGAAATTTTATCTTTTCTAACTTTAAGAATTTGAACTCATTCTTATCCATAAAAAATATAAACTTCACCAAAATCCCATTATTTTTAGTACTTATTCAATAATTTTAAGAATTTACACCCATTATTATCCATAAAAAATATAAACTTAACCAAAATCCAATTATTTCTAAAGCTAATCAAATCATAAGCATCGAAATCTATCAGACCGTTTTGAGGCCATAGGTCAAAGGTCACACATACAAAATTGTTTTGTTTACCTCCAACAGACTTGATTCTAACTTTGCCAGTTGTATCTTCAAATCCTCTTCAGACTTGAGCAGTTCAGTCTTACGAACCTCCAGCTCTGGTTTTTCGTGTTGTAGAGTATTGGCCAAAAGCTGTTTATACCAGAATAAAATAGATTAAAATAAAATCCAATTAGACTTAAGATTTTAATCTACAGAAAGGATTGACTATAATCTAATAAGAAACAATTGCGGTTAGCATTTTCTACTGAGAAGACATAATTTTAAATCTATGAAAGTATCCATTACAAATTAATAGTAGTAGTAGTCCTAGAGCCATTAGGCCCATGGTGCCAGAGTTATCCCAGTTTTTATAGCGTGAAATGGACAATAGCAATTGCTTGCTACCATTTGGATAGGACTCTAGTCTATCGCAAAGTACTTCCCACCAGATCTAACAGACCAAGCTACCAATGCCAATCACTGCTGGGTGGACGGAATTGATCTCGGTCCCTTTGCTTGTGAAGTGAGTGCTCTACCAACTGAGCTATCGTAACCCCCTGAAACAAGTTGAAGGTCATTTTATTTTATCAATATTTGGATGAGAATCTCTGAGTATAAAATTTCTGACTAAAATGGAAAAAGGGAAAGAGGTGTTTGTCAGTTGACTGCACTGTAGTTATCCTAATTTTTGTTTAAGTAAAAAGTAAATAAATAAATAAAAGAATAAATAGATAAATAAATAGTTTTACCTGTCCTGTCAATCCAGCTCTGGTAGTTGTAAAGTTGACCTCTGTGATAATGGAGGCGGCATCTGGTGGAATTTCTGGGTTAGGGTGTCTCGTTGTCAGGAACAGACGGAACTCTTCGTTGTAGTCAATCACCTTGTCTCCAATGGGGACCACGTAACGAGGACCTGGAGAGAATTACGAGCAGTCAATAATAATTTGTTTTCTTTTGACTAAAATCAAAATGTTTAATAACTCGCTCCTTACCAGTTGTTTTCAGGATTTCCCACCAAAAACTTCACAACCATCCAACACAAAAAAAAGATTTGTTTCACTCAAACCAAAGTAAGTTCTTGCTATACATTTTTTAGCCAAACAATTAAAAAAGAAAATCCTTTTATTAATCCCATAGGGGAAATTTGTCTCTAGGGTCTATTCCAATGGAGGACTAGAATATCCCAGGCGTGAGCCGCAGTGCAGCACTGCAAATTGACTTTAGTGTTGACTTTATGCAGATTCCATTTTATATTTTTAATCTAATCTAAAAAAAAATGTAACAGCAGTAACAGCGATGAAACCCTAGCATTACTGAATGGTTATTTGTGCTCAAACAATTAGATACATATTTATATTTAAGAAAATAAATAAGGATGGCATTCTATTGAGGCAAACTCAAACCCTAGCGGCAAAGGGGTTAAATCCTACCAACCTTGAGCAGTGAGATCCCCTCGCAGTAAAGGAAACAGCACAGGTTCCACCCCATCCACCTCCTGTATGATCAGAGTCTTACCAAAACGGACGGCAAGTTCTAGGGCAGTGGTGAAATTGGCATCCTGTATCAATACAAAAATCGTTGAGTCTTTGAAATATCAAACACTTTTGAATCTGAATAAAAAAGATTCTGACCTCCCCTCAACCATCCAACCGTTGTCACCGGTTCTCTTGAAACAGAGGATAACGATTTCTTCCCATGTATTAACCTGATTAAAATAGTCCTTCAGAACCATTGGGCCAGGGCAGGCACACCGTTAGCCGTGCATAGGGCCCATAGAGCCACAGTTTATCCCAGTTTCTATAGCATGACACAGACAACGTGCGGCTATGTGGTCTAGTGGTATGACACTCGCTTTTGGATTGGAAGGTCATGGGTTCGAGCCTCGCTTGGTGCATAGTTGAGTCCTTGGAAAAGGCTCTTTACTCACATTCTCTCACCATACTCGGGTGTAAAATGAGTACCTGGCCGATTACAGCGTTGTCTCTGTCCGAAAAAAAATATTATAACATTGCCTAACAGACGTCATGTCCCGTCCTAAATGTTAAATGTTGCTGTCGACCAGGGACCCCTTGTAAAAGCTTATTATTTATTGATTTATTATAACAGAAAGCAAGTGTTTGCTACACTTTTGATAGGACGCTTGTTTATCACAAAGTACTTTCCACCAGATGTTACAGACCCAGCTACCCAATCACTGCTGGGTGGACAAAGGAGTCATAAAAAATCTCCACTTCACCCGGGATCAATCTTGGTCCCTTTGCGTGTAAAGCGAGTGCGCTACCAACTGAGCTATCAGAACCCCCATAAGACACTGTATTTCAAAATAAATACATTTCTAAAAGCATTAAGTAAACAGTTAAACTTGTTTCATTTAGGTTTGCTCATTAAGTACAAAGTTATGCGAGTTGATCACGGATCACAAGCTTTCAAGGAAGCTAAGAATATGTACATATCATTTAGTTTGCTTAAAGATTATAGACTTTCAGAGGATGTGTATCAACCAGTAACACACTGAAACAACAACATAAGACGTCTAACTTCTACTTCTACGTCATGGCACAAGACTTATCCGAACCAGCGACCACCTCAGCATTAGCCCTTCGGTCTTGATGGCACAAGACTGAAGGGCTAGAGCTCAGCTGCTCCCTGGTTCGAATAAGTAAGAAGTAAAGAATGTGGAATAGAATGAGACAACAAAATCAATGAAACCCTTTACCTGTTGGTTGATGACCTCCAGGCGATTTTCCTTCAAATGAACTTTCAGCCATTCCGTAGCACGGCTTGACGGATCCACTAGGAACGGACGTAAGGAGCTCTGTGGGGGAAAGGAAGGATGGGGTGGAAAGGTGAAGGGGGGTGGGGGGGGGGGAATTGAATTTTATAGACAAATACTAGTGGTATCCTCATATTTATATAAAATACTAGTGAATTGGGTGGGGTTTTTTTTTCCGTAAAAATCAACAACAAAAAGCAGTATTATTTTCAATGGCAACAAAATTTGCTCACTTGAGTTTGTCTATTAAGTTATAATATGCTTAAAATAGATATTATTATGAAGTTACACATTTGTATATGATTTTAAGATTATGACCAAGCTGTAAAATTCCTGGTCTGGACAAAAGAAATTATGGAAAAAGAAGATATCACTATAATTCTGATATACTGTCAGTTGTAACATTTTTAAAAACAAGTTTAAACCTTCAGCTGTTACAACACAAAACATAATCTAACCTATGTACGATAAATTAGTGAAATTGTATCTAAAGGAGATGCGTATTTATTATTCAACTTTCCCTTCAACTTTATAAAACAAAAGGTAGAATAAGTAGACGAGATGATTGTTAAAATGTGAACAAAAACATGAAGGTATTATGATATCAACAATAATATTCAAACGTGAAAACCGTTTGTAGAAGACAAAGTAATGAATAGAATGTCATAACCTGTCACCCTCCTCCACCATACAAGTGTCATGATTGTGTTCACGAATGAAACAGTAATAGTATTGATTTTAGTGGGTTGGAATATCAAAGAAAAATCCACCAACTAAATAAACAGAGAGAAAGATAGAGAAAGAGAACAGGAGGAGAGAGAGAGAGAGAGAGAGAGAGGAGAGAGAGAGGAGAGGAGAGAGAGAGAGAGAGAGGGAGAGGAGAGAGAGAGAGAGAGAGAGAGAGATTAGGAATCTGAAATAAAAATCAGTCGCAATGTTAAAAAGAATATTGAAAATTTAACAATTCATAATAAAAAGTAACAGAGATGACAAATCCAAGCAGCAAGCCAATTATTTACCCATTTTCGACCACAAGTGAGTAGCTGAATTTCAAAACGTACCAAGTCTCATTTTCATCATTCAAAGAAAACAGCAATTTTGGTCATTTTTTTTATTGACTTAAAGAGGAAAAGACTTGTCTTGTGTGCCTCATAGAACAATACCCTGAGTGTTTGGAAATTTAAAATGTTCTCTGGTGATTCTATGGAGTCCAAAAGACGGCTTGAGATTGTTGTTAACTCATTGTCTGTCAGCATGTGGTGTAGGACGTTTTGAATTTTAGCTACTCAATATGCCATTCAAAATGACATTATATAAGTTATCATTTATTTATCCCTAACTTATGGGGGGAAAATGCTGTTAATTTTTGTAAAAATATACTGGGTGTGCAATCAATGTTAATATCAGCAACCATTCGGTTTCATTTTCGCATGCATCCATT
>NW_027627850.1:0-4841 GCF_034508935.2 Berghia stephanieae | reverse complement strand
AAAGCGAAAGTTAAGGTGAAATAAACTTAGCAGTGCAAAACAGTTTAAATAGCGGTAGGTACAGTTCCGAGATTTTTCATCTAAACTTCCTATTTCGATGGTACAGTCCTAAAAATATTCTATGCATATTAGAAAGCTGTTAGAAAGAGGTGGTGACAGCAGTCTCACAAAATAGAAACAGGGGTCTTATTCATTATAAGGACTGTCTCTGACTTTAAAATCTACACTTTAATAGATTGCTTCTCCGAACATATAAATGAAAATATATAATTCGATGCGGCTCCGTTTGTGTTAACTTCTAAACTATGTGTTTACTAACGAAAGAGTGAAAATGGAAAAGGCTTCGTATGGGAACAAAACAGACAATGGACGTTTCGGGTACAAACCCTTCGTCAGCACAACAATACACAAATAAACGTGGAAAACAAATAAAATATAATGAAAAATAACTTGTATCGTCTGTACTCAATGCAAGGAATTTACCCAATGGAAACCGTACGGTGCTCTGATTGGCTAACCAAACCAGCGGCCTCGATGAGAAAAATATCGGCCATTTTGCTGTTGGCTGGGAATCGCGTTACTATAGTAAACAAGCGCTGATCGGCCGTTCATGAAAACCAGTTGCTGCTCGCTCGTTTAACTCAAAATTATTCAAAACGATCTCTCTAAAATGATATAAATGTGACTTCTTAAGGTTTTCTTCACGGTCAAAACCACACAACATTCTATTAATGATTACGTCCGGCAAAAAGGAATATTGACAGGTCGACCGAGAGGTGAACTCATCAAACGACAAACATCAATGCGAAGGATAGAGAGAGAGTCAAACTATTGTTTGTCTTGCCCTGTTCTATATAGAGAAAAGGATAAATAGTATAGCCTCATGTGTGAGTGGTTGTGTGTCATAGTCATGTTTTTTAATTGTTTCTGTTGTCTATGTGTGTAGTGATGACGATCACATTCACTCCATCAGCGCGACGAAACTGCCTCCCCCCCCCCCCCCCCTTTTTTTTTTTTTTTTCACATACACGTAATTCACATGAGTAGAGTTGGACTCGATAGTTCAGTGGTTTAGCATTACAGTTAGAATTATCGTTTACCGGCATTAAAAGCTATTTTAGAGGGGGAAATTCCACATTTTACTGCTGCTGCTGCTGCTACTACTACTACTACTACTACTACTAACTACTACTACTACTACTACTACTACTACTACTACTACTACTACTACTACTACTACTCTACTACTACTACTAAAGTTATTGAGAGAAAAATCTTTATTTAGAATCCTTGAGCACAGGCGAGCCGCTGTGTGTGTGTGTGTGTGTGTGTGAGACGTGGCTGTAGTCTAATTTTATCAGAATTAGGAGGCCAAGGAGTTATCTCTTTGGATATTAAGTAGGATTATATTTTTTTCCGTATTAATATTAGTGTAGTGGAAATTACAATGAGATCGTATTAAAACAAAAAGACTAAGAATAACATCAGATCGAGATGATTCTGATAGCAAAAAGTAGGCTATATATGTGACATATTTAAATTCAGTCACCAAGCATGATAAAAACAAACAAAAAAATCAACACAAATAATTTTAACCCTCTCCAGGCAAAAATTTGACGGTAGCATTTAATATTTTTTAGCCGACTAAAACATAGTTTACTTTACTAAGAACATGCACATTTTTATGTTGATAGGGTTGACTGGTTGAAGATATTGTAATCCTGGATTAGGTCAAAAGAACAAAAGCAGAAGTAAAATAATCAATTTAAAAAACAAAAACAAAAAAAAACTGTCAACTTGGAACAAAAACAGCACCAATGTCTAACTCTGGGACTAACCTTTAGATAACAAGTTGTTGGTGATGTTTTCTGGTCAAGTCTTTACAGGTGTTTAAAGAGTATTGTCTTAGTATGCTTTTGACGAACTGAGCATGTGTTGTTGAATATGTGTCTGTCTGTAAATAGTTTAACGTGGTGATACACATGTTCTACAAAATATGGAACAAGCTTCTTAATAATCTGTGTTACATGATTGTCCTCACTTTCAAAATGACTTTCCATGGCATGCTTATCTAAATCTGTAAAAATTGATGGCCCTAATCTTTCTGTTACTTTTATTATCACTTTACTTATTGTTGTGCTATTGACTGCTCTCAAAGGTCCCTCCTTGTGTGTAGTTAGAATTTCTCTCAAACAAAGGTCAGCTGCTGTAATAACTTTATAAAAATCTTCAGATGGTTTAAATAATCCCCCCCTGTCTTTTCTTTCGGTAAAACTAGATGATGATGGTTTGCTTGAATCAGGATTGTCTAATGAGGCTAAAAATTCTGAACAAACAGAACATTTGATTTTGTCTCGTAATTTTCCTTGCGATAAATCCGACATATAATACAAAACTCTGAATGGTACTCTGAGGGCTGGCAAAGGGTTTCGTAAAGATCATAGTTTTTTCTGTCCAATTCAGGTTGAAAAGAGTTTGTCGAATTGTCAACAGTAAAGATGATTTTCTTTGGAAAAGCTTATTTTCGGGGCAGGTAAGCAATTAGCATTTTTGGAACTCAGCACACCATTCTTCATCAAAAGAGACCTGAGGGCATATTTAAATTGAAGGACATTCGGGTTATTATTCCAGCCACCTCTTCTTCGTATCCTTGAAAACAATGTCTCCAAATGATCTTGAGAGAGTCTGTAAGTAAGTATGTATTTGTAGTTATTGGCCAAAAGTCGCCGAGATATCAATTCTATGGATGTCAGTGTTGCCAAAAATCCAATAAATCCAGTTTTCCTCTTTGATTGTAGTATTGGCTTGTTAGTATTGTCACATAAAGATGATATATAATTTCTGGCAAAATGAATAAACTCTAATTTTTCCTCAAGATTTTCCTTTGTAAAGGGCTTTTAATCCTTTTGTACAGAAACTACTGCTGTTGCATAAATCAAACAATTTATCAAATATACGAATAAATTTACAAGTCGCTTCACTTCCAGCAAATTCAGGCAACTCAAGTCATCCCGAAGAAACATAATGGCAGAAGCAACAGAAGAGCTTAAAGTTTGGGCAGCAAGAGAAACTTTCATTTTATTTTTCACATAATCAATATGTCTTCCTTTTAGCTTGTTGGCAAGGTTTCAATTACTTTCCAGCTGCAGCTTGTGAAGTGCAACAATATAAGACCAATCAATTCTCTCCTCTCCACGGCGCAAACATTTCAGGTCACCCAATGCATTTCTAACATTTTTTAACAAATGACAGGCATCAAAATAAAGGGAATGGTTTTAGATGAATCCAAGGGGTGAGGAAACTCAGGATCAATGACATCTGAACATTATAGTGCATCCAATAGCAGTTGCAGTCGCTTGGTTAACATAAGCTCCATCACACACAACCCCTTGAACAGAGAAGCCTGCCTCAGACAGCCAAACTATCCCATCATTAATAATCCGTGCTTGCTGGGCTGCACTAATCTTATCAACAAGAAAATAGCCAATAGGTGCTTAAAATATCGCTTTTGTCCAACGATGAGAAGAGTAAGACTTTCTGAAGCTAATGTGTCTGGTGATGCAACTTGAAGATGACCATGGTTCACATAGCCAGCATAGGTCTGGGATGCAGGTCAAACACAACTTGCTTCCGAATAGACATCGAATCAAACATAAGACAAACATCCTTCATCAAATCATCCTTTTTAAGTTGAGCTTGCAAGGTAATTAAAAACATCTGTAATAAATCCGGGGAGACATTGTGGGATGCAGACCACCTACGAATGGTATCCGCATGAGGCAAATGCAAATACTTTCTCACATAATTATAGCCTGAGCACTATAGAAGTGCAAGGAAACAGCAAAGGATTTTAATTCATCAGAAAAACGCATATTATTTTTGGACATATGGGCAGCTTTTAAATTTATTTTCAATTAAAGTGAGGTTTCCCGCAAAATTTTTTTTAGGATGTAACATTTTCTTCTTTCAAAACTTTTTCTTCTTCAAATTTCCAAAAGGATGAAATTTTTACATCTCGACGGGCCAACTTCTTCCTCATGCTACTGAGTTGTTGTTTTTGATGAAGCATCTTTTCTTGGCAAACAAGCAACTTATTTTGGGTTCTTCTAAGGGCTTTCAACTGAAAATAGCATAATTATGTTCATCAACTTTAGGGGTCTTACTGGGTGTAGCATCTTCAAAATGGGAAAAAGGGGGCAGCTCGTTTTCGAGGGATGACTTGTCTTTAATGGCAGGAGACTGTTTATGTTGGGGATAATTTGGAAATCAGATGGGACAGCATTCCTCTCTCAATTTTTTTTGGGCTTAAACCGAGTTAATAATCTTCTAATAAAAAATTTGGGCACTACGACCCTATCATTTTTTGTATCCTCCACCCCCTGACCCATCTACATTCTTCCTCTGTTTTTAATCCACTTGGACAACAAACTCAGGCTTTTTTCCATGGAAAGCTGAAAATAAGTGAGGCATTCTAACTAGGACTATCTTGACAATTGGTGTACTATAGTGAAAAACAATCTATCCAGTTGAATTATTTTCTATGGCAAGGGAAAGACTCCATGGAAAAAAAAGCAATTAGACGTCTAGTACTATTTCTTATATATTTGTCTTTATCTAGGTCTTCCTGTCAATATACTTAATACTTGTTGATTTCATCTCGGTTCATGATCTCAAGTTTGAAAATAACCACACTACTCTTACACGCCTGGTGGAGTGCTTTTACTTTGGCCTTTGCAGTTTAAATTTCAATCGCAAGCTCTCCTCCTTTAATTCGAAAACGCATTATAGTTTTAGGTTATTATAATACATGATTTCACACATTCTCTAACTTATTTTTACCT
>NW_027627849.1:0-4841 GCF_034508935.2 Berghia stephanieae | reverse complement strand
AGAGAGAGGGAGAGAGAAAGAGGGGAAAAGGGAAAGAAGGAGTGGGAAGAAAAGGGGAGAGATGGAAAGAAAGAGAGATAGAAAAAGTAGGAGGGGAAAAGAAAATTTTGGGGGGGGTTAAAAAGAAGAAGGGGGAAAAAGAAAAGAGAGTTTAAGAGAGAAAGGGGGGAGGGAAAAAAAGGGGGAATGGAGAGAAAGAGAATGGAGAGAAAGGGGAGATGGAGAGAAAAGGGAGAGGAAAATGAAAGAAGAGGAAAAAAGAGAGATGGAGTGAGAGGGGAGAGTAAAAGGGAGAAAAAGAAGGGAGAGAAAGAGAGAGTAAAAAAAAGGGGAGATGGAAAGAAAAGAAGAGAGGGGGAAAAGAGAGAGAAGGGGGGAGAAAAGGGGGAATGGGAAAGGGGAAAGAGATAGGGGGGGAAGAGAGATAGAAAAGAGGAGGAAGGGGGGAGATAGAATAAAAGAGGGGAAAAAAGATAGATGGAGGGGAAAGAGAGATGGGGGAGAAAGAGAGATAAAAAGGGGGAAAGGGGGAGATGGAAAAAGAGGGGGAGGGGGAGAGAAGAAAGAGAGAGAAAGAAAGAGGAGTTTAATGAGAGAGGATAAGAAAGAGAGAGGGGGGAAAAAGAGAGATGGGGAAAAGGGGAATGGGAAAAAGGGGGGATGATGGAAGGGGAGGGGATGGAGAGAAGAAGATGAGAGAAAGTTAAGGAGAGAAAAGGGGGAAAAGAGGGAAAAAAGGAAGAGGGAAAAAAGAGAGATGGAGGGGGAAAGGGGGGAAGAATGAGAAAAAAGGGGGGAAAAAAAGAATAAGAAAAAAAAAGAGAGTTTAAAAGGAAAGAGAGATGGAGAGAAAAGTAGATGGAAATAAAGAAATGGGGGAAAAAGGGGAGAGATAAAGAAAGAGGGGATGGAGGAAGAAGATAGGGGGAAGGGGTAGAGAAAAATTGGGAGGGGGAAAAAGGGGAAGATGTAAGAAAGGGGAGATGGGGGAAGAAAAGAGGATGGAGGGGTAAGAGAAAAGGGGGAAGATGAAAAAATAAAAATGGAAGGGGGAAAAAGGGGAGGGGGGTTTAAAAAGATGATGGGGGGAGAAAAGAAAAGTAATCAAACCCCTACCTAAAAACTTGCTGACAGACAGACAGCAAACAAGGGAACACGCCTATTTTTTCCAAGCATATTAAAGAACTTTATTTTACTTTTAAAGGTCTTGAAAATGGCTCCGAAGCCCAATTTTACATAAAAGACAAGGGAGGTAAAAAAGGCAATTTAACGTTTTTTAAAAAAATTTATTAAAAAAAAAATTAAAAAAATTACTATTCATGTGAAACAAATTAAAGTTCATTATCCAACAATGACAAAAAGTAAATAGCCAAAGTAGCAAGCCAATTGGAAAAAGAAATGAAGCAAGATGAAATAAAAATCCAAAAAATTTACCCAAAAAAAAACTCACAAAATGCAAAATGTAGGGTATAAAAAAAAAAACTTCATCGACAGATGAAAACGTACAATTAGAAATGTATGATTCCTTTGAAAAAAAATTTGAAACCCCAGCAGCTAGACTAAGCTTGAAAATTGAGAGAGAAAAAATAATCCCAAACGGAAAATACAACAAAAAAAATGCAAATTTAAACTTTTAATGCTTGAAAAAGAAATTAAACCAATCAGGTATATAATCTTTGCTTCTTTGAGGGGTTTTCAAAGCCCGAAAAGAATTTGATTTTAAAAAAAACTTTAAGCATCCCAAAATAAAATCAACATCCCAAATCTTAAACTCCCTTCCCCCCGACATACATTTTGAAAAGGGTTTTTATTTCAATATATCTTTTTCTTTGTAATTTAATAATTTTCCTCTAAGCCTGTCAATTAAAAACAATTACATCTTTATTTTTCGACAGGGCCACGGTTTAAATTTAACATTCGTTCAACCTTGGAATTTTCCATACCTTTATTGTTATCAATTTCTTCTGTTGATTTCTACAAATTTTCAATCTTTATCTTATCACTTTATCTTTTAACTCTTACTCTCATTTTGCATTTTCTTCCCATGCTTCTGCTACTTTGAAACAGGCCCTTTCTTAACGACTTTTTGAAAAAACGATATTGTTTTTTTTTGCGTTTGGACAGCATGAAGGGGACCCATTTTTGGGGTGAGCTTTCTCCTTTTTAAAGTATAAAACGAAATACCCAAAAGCACTTCACCAAACCCAAAAAAATTTTAAGGGACCCTGGCTCAATGTTCTTTTCATTTATCAGACAGAGCATAATAAAAATCATTTAAAAAAACTTTAATGTTCTCGTAAAAGAAGAACATCTTTGCATAATTTTTTTTAACAAAACAATCATTACAACTTTTAAATTTGTCAATTTGACTTGTCCTATCAAATGCGGGGGTTTGGAAAAAGGGAGAGCATCTCCCAAAAAAAGATGTAAAAAAAAATTTCAAGTAATTCGGGGATCATCAGCCCATTTTTTTTAAAACAGCTGCCATTTGAACATACATAAAAAATCAGTATATTCACGTATTATCTTGACAAGAAACATAGGCGAAGTGATTTTTAAACAAAATAGGGCAATACAAAAAAAAACAAAGACATTAACCTTAAAAACTTGAAAGGGATGGTACCATCTTAATAATAAATTGGGTTATCATGTAAAAAACCAGAAGTGAAAAAATTCAATAAATTGTCTGGTGGAAAAAAATGAAACAGCAGCTTTTAAAAAAACAATTTAAAACCCGTTGGACTTTTAAAAATAGGAATGGGAAAAACATTGTGGTATCGAACAAAAAAGTAACCACTTGGACGACATCCCTTTTTCTGGTCACCCGGGCCCAACAAATTACAAGACATGAATTTTTATTTGTCGCAGACTCTGATTTTTTGCTAAAAAAAAGAAAAGGCCCCCTCTTTGTCCCCTTCCTAAATATCATCGTCCCGAGGATCAACTTTGTTCAAAAAATGAAATTTTTTTTTTCAAAGGCAGAAAATAATTTCCTATGAAAAGTGGGATTACAATGCAAAAAAAGTCGAAGGGAAACCCAAGTCCAGGTTTGTTTTTTCGTAATTTTGACCAAAAAATATTTGGGGGCAGCCCCATCAGACAAGACATAGTAATTTTAGAAAAGAATTTCTCTTAAATAATATCAGGAGAAATGGAGTTAAAAATCTTTTTAGCAATCAATTTAAATTTAATAACAATCATAGCAATTCCAAAGAGGGTTGTTTTTTCAGTGGGAACAGGCAAAAAACCCCGAAAAGGTTTCCCCACTATCTAAAGTGAATGATGTCCCTATCTTTTTTTTGATCTCTTGTGTCCCCAAAAAGAAACGTAGCATTTTCAGATTTTTAAAAATTTTCAAAAGTTTGCATATTTTAAGGACAAAAGCTCATCCACATGTTTAAAAAGTTTGGCACAGGTAAATTTTAGAAAATACTAATGAAAAATTTGCTTTATACAATATCAATTATTTTTTTTTCATTTTTTTGTGGAACCCGTCCACAAACTAAGGCGTGCCGCTTTCTGACTATCGAAAATTCATTATTTTTGAATTTTTAATTTTAATTTTAAAAGGATTAGCTTCTAAAATTTTATTTGAGACTCTTTCGTAACTCATCTGTAAGGTATTTTTTTTTTGACTTCTTTTCTGAAAGGACAAATCTTTCTTTTTAATCCTGTGTAAAACAGATATTTTGAGCAAAAATCTTTAAAAATTTTGTCATGCCGTTTTAATTTTTTTTTAACTTTAAATTTTTTTTCTTTAATCAGCTTAACTTTTTTCAAAATTTAGACAAGAAACTAAGCTTTTCCCTCAGTGAACTAAAGTTTCTTTTCAGTCCTTTTCCTCCTCCAGAGGAAAAATTTTCCGTTAAAATATCAGTAGTGCAGATTAAACAATTAGAATTTTTTTTATTCAAAGATGAATCAAAGTAACTGGTCATCTTTCAGCTTTTGGAGTAGTTTGGGTTGGGGTTTGATCTAGTGGGGTGGGTGGGCGAGGCGGGGGCTTTGTAATGGCAAGTGAAGGCTGTAGATTAGGGTGGTTGTGGGACGGAAGAAAGGGAAAAAAATTTTATTGGAAATTGCTTAAGCCTTTCAGGGGTTTGGTCTTGTTGCTCCTGAGTCGTTCATACTCTTTGAAAATTTTTTTTTGGGCCAAAAAAAATTGAATTGATGTGTAGGTTCCCAAATACCCCTGTGTGGGGGAATTTGCCTGTCGATCAAAAAAATGGGGTCTTAATTCTGCTCTCTCTCCTTGAATTAAACTTAATTTTAAAAAAAAAAGGACAAAATTTTATTTCAAATCTGCTCTATAAGATGAGCTAAATATTTTAAAAATTCAAGCTAGTGAACTTTTTAAAAGTATTCAAAAAAGCCCTATAAAAAAGATCCGAAATTTCAAATTTTCGTGTGAAAATGGTGCCGATCGAGAAATTGGGTTGTCACAAGATCTGCTCGCGCTAAAAAATGAACGGACCAAAGTGTGAAATAAGGGGGAGAATTCCTTTTTAAAGCCCTTGTGTGGTGTAATTTTTTTGTTTATAAACAAACCCCAAAAATATTATTAAAAATTTAAATGGGAAATTTGTCTATTTTTGAGTGAAATTTGACTCTCTTAAAAGGTTAAAAAACGGCGAAAAAATTTCCTTAAAAATCTGCGCATTTGAAGGCTTTTAAAATCAAAAATCCCGCATGCTGGTTTGATTCAAAAAATAGCGCCCTCTTTTTAAAACAAAGCCCGTTTCCGCTTTCTCTTTCTTTTTCTCCTACTGTCCCACGCGTGAGTGATAAAAATGCGGTGACCCAGCCGATTTTAAGTTGGAGTAAACACAAACGTTTAAAAC
>NW_027627848.1:0-4849 GCF_034508935.2 Berghia stephanieae | reverse complement strand
TTAAAAAAAATATCTCGACTTCATCCGGGATCGTTTTTGGCCCTTTTTTTTTTTTGAAGCAAACCCCGCTTTCCCCAAACTGAGTTTATGGGGGACCCCGGGGGTTTTTTGACGCTTATACAAATGTGCGGTTTTTGGGGTTTCAAAAGTCGTATGAAACTCGTTTTTGGATCGGAAGGGGGGGCCCCCTTGGGTTTTCAAACCCTCGCTGGCAATGTTGAACCCGGGGAAAAGGGCCCTCTTTACTCACATTCTCTCACCAAAACAGGGGAAAAAATGATTTGGGGGCCCCATTAAAAAGCGTTGTAACATCGCCAAACGGGCGTCATGCCCCGTCCTATTTTTTAAAACTGTTGCTTTTTGTCCGGGGCCCCTTGTTAAGCCCCTTTGAGTGGTTTATTGGGGCTCCTTTAAAACCCCCAAATTTTAAAAATACAAATAGTCCTTTTCTCCTTAAAAAGGGACAATAAATTGCTACTTACGTCTCTATATGTTCACTATTGATGTTATGCGTTTATTTAAAAAATCATAACCCCCGCCTGCCGGGTAAAAGTTCCTGGGTTCGAGTCCCGCTGTGAGCGACGCATCGTTGAGTCCCCTTGGGAAAAAGGGTTTTTTACTCGCCCTTTTCTCACAGTTCTAATAAATAGAATAAAACCCCCACCTGGGAAAACCCTGATTCATTTGTTCTTTAATGTTTATTTTTTATTTGACAGGGCCCCTATTCCAATCCAATTTTTACTAACAAGTGTTTGCATATTTTACCAAAAAGTCGTTCTCCTAAAAGTATTTTCCCTATTTTTTTTTAACAAACCCCCAAAAAATTTTGCCCCCACTTTCGATTTCACCCTTTTTATTTATTTAAAAGTTTAAAAAAAAAACACCTGCCGTAAAAAAAAAAAATAAAATAATATCGCCCAAAAAAGGCGGTTTTATGTCTCGTCCTAGTATTAATCATTGCTGTTGGCCACCCGGAACCCCCTTTTTAAAAAGCTTTGAGCCTTGTAGTGGACCTTGCGGGGTTTTTAAAAGCTCGAAATTTTTTTTTTTAAAAACTTTTTTTCCTTTTTCTCAGGCGAGCCTTGACATTGGCATTGATCAAAGTTTAGAAAAAAATGTAAGGTACAGGTTAAAATTTCTTAGATATGATAATAATTATGATCACCATTTAGACGTCATAAACAATCAAAAATATACAAATTAAAAATCATTCATCCAATTCATATATTAAATTATAGAGCTCCCTGTTGATTGTTTTTTTGAAGTGATTTATACTTTTGGAGTCTTTGGCTATAAATTTCAAACTCTTCCGTGTATTATCTGTCCTTACTTTAAAACAAAGTTAGAAAAATGGTAAGAGATAAAGTTAAAAAAACCCGTATTTGTATTTGTCTCCACGGTAGTATGTTGTCGTACGGTTTGACACTCGCTTTGGATCGGAAGGTCACGGGTTCGACCCTCGCTCGCGCTAGTTGTTAATGTAATAATAATATAATTAAAAAAATAATAATAATAATAATAATAATAATAAAATAAAAATTTAATAATAATAATAATAATAACAATAATAATAATGACAATGATAATGACAATAATAACATTAATAATAATAATAATAATAATAATAACAATAATAGATAGATAGATAGAAAGATAGATATCTAGATAGATAGATAGCTAGATAGATAGATAGATAGAAGATAGATAGATAATGATAGATAGATAGATAGATAGATAGATGATGATGGACAAATAGATAGATAAATAGTAAATAGTAGAAAGATATGTATATAAATAGATAGATATACAGATAGATAGATAGGTAGATAGATAGATAGATGGTTTAGGAGATAGATTCCATAGATACATGGTCAATTCCGATTGGAATGGAGAAGAGTGGACCAAAGGGTTACTGACTCCAAACTATGATTTTGCGATATTACATGAACATAACCAAAGAAATCCCCTTAAGTGGATGATGGAAAACTTAAATCGGCGATTATTGTAATGATGTCGTTAATGAGGAATTGTCTGCTTTACTCTTGAATGGCACGAGGTCAAAGGTTTGTGAGTTTTTGCGTCCCAGGTTTGAGAGTTTTTGGGTCCCAGTTTGAGAGTTTTTGCGTCCCATGTTTGTGAGTTTTTGCGTCCCAGGTTTGAGAGTTTTTGCGTCCCAGGGTTTAGAGTTTTTGCGTCCCATGTTTGAGAGTTTTTGCGTCCCATGTTTGTGAGTTTTTGCGTCCCAGGTTTGAGAATTTTTTGCCGCCCCAGGTTGAGAGTTTTTGGGGTCCTAAGGTTGTGAGTTTTGCGTCCCGGGTTTTGTGACTTTTTGCGTCCCAGGTTTGAGAGTATTTTTGTCCAGGTTTGAGTTTTTTTGCGCCCCAGGTTGAGAGGTTTTGCGTCACAGGTTTGAGAGATTTTGTGTCCCATGTTTGTGAGTTTTTGCGTCCGGGTTTGTGAGTTTTTGCGTCCCAGGTTTGAGAGTTTTTGCGCCCCAGGGTTGAGAGTTTTTGCGTCACGGGTTTCGAGAGTTTTTTTGGTTCCAGGTTTGAAAGTTTTGCCAGGTGAAGGCCCTTTTGAATCGATGGAGTTTTCTAGAAAATTTTTTTTAAAATACATGTCTTTCCATGGTACGCCAGTTGAAGTTTGTACAGAGATTATCTAAAATTTGGTAGAAATTGCCTTATACTCAAACCCGTTATTTTTTTTATTTTTTATTTTTTTTTTTTTTGGTTCTGGTTTTTCATTCCTGAGCATTTTAATTGAATTCTCTGTGTTCGTAATGAGACAAGGGCGATAAATCAGTGCATTACACACCCCTCAATAAAACTCCCTTTAAATTTATCACCCTGGATTTGATCGCCTTTGATCAAAATTTTATACCTTCCAAATTTTCCTCATTTGGGTTTCTTTTCTACTTCTCTTGTTTTTTTCTTTTTTTGCTTGCGTTGTCTTTCTGTGTGTGTTGTCTGACTGCGTGTCTGTTATTTGTCTGTCTTCTTGTCAGCTTCAATACTCTTCAACAGTTGTAAAGTCACTTCCTCATAATGACGCATGGCAACATAGTAACTGGCTCTAAACTATATTAACAAGGGCGGACGCCCTTATGAAATATTTCTCCGACGAGCTAAAAGCGTATCCAGGGGAAAAAAAACATTATAAATCTGATCGTGTTTTGACCTTTTACACATTCTAATCATAAGACATATGAAAAGTTCTAGCCAGCATGAAGAAAAAAAAGTACCGATATTCTTTGTTTTGAACCACCCATGGCCGCCATTGCTGGGCGAGGTGACATCAGACATTGAATCCCAAATTTTCTGTCTGTCTGTCAGCATCTATTATAAACATGTCATATTTAATATTTTCCATATTTTTTCAATGTTATCTATTATGGATTCGATCGGTTTCATATTATCCACCCTCTCTATCCACCGATCTATCCACCGATCTATCCATCTCTCTATCTGCTTACTATTTCTTTTTGATCGGATTTTCTCTCCAACTATCTGTCAACTATCATCTATATATTTATCTGTTCTCTTTTTCTCTTTCCTCTCTCCTCTCTTTTCTCTCTTTTCTCTCCCCCTCCCTCCTCTCTCTCCTCTCTCTCTCTCTCTCGTAGTTAGTATAAATAGTAGTTGTATAAAGCCAAAAGGCAGTATTCAAGAGGGGAAATAAAGCCAAGGAGTATCTTTTTCTTAATCTGATTATCCCGCCGTTGTTAGGACCAAACGCTAAAGGCCATCTCATCTTCGCGACAGGGATTATTTGCCTCACCCTTGGTGTATTTGACTGCGGATAATCTGGGACTTTTAAAGCCCTGGGAACAATTCGCTACCACGGATCACGTGACCAGCGTACCCAGGGATGAATTGCCTGATCTGCCTTGCTCTGGACAACCCATATTTTAAAATTTGGCCAGAATACACGTCCTTCAAATATCGATCGATTTAAATGACCCTCATCTGAGCAAAAAAAAAAAAACCCTCTCTAACCTGGGACTTCGCAAAGAACAAGATTAGAGAGTTGTTTTTTTTTTTACCAAGATGAGTGTCATTTAAATCGATCAATAGTTGAAGGACGATTATTCTGGCCAAAATTAAAAATAAGTTGTTTTTTTTCCAAGTCCGGGAAGGATCGTGTGGCATTTTATCCTTTCGTTGACCTTGAATTTCTCATCGTTTATAGTGTCACATGTTTCAAACCGGGGTTTTATCGGATGGTTTATATGTTGGAAATTCTATTATAGATAAAGGGGGTTGACTTGGGTTTAGAGAAGATAAAGTGAGTAAATGTGACTCATATAGAAGGGAACAACACAAAACAAACGACGTTTCGGCCGTTGGCCTTCTTCAAGTAAACACGAAATATGTTATATGTATTAGATTGTCATAATAGTTAAAACATTATAGGTAAAAATGTGTGTGTGTCTGTGTGTGTGTGTGTGTGTGTGTGTGTGTCTGTGTGAGTGGGTGCAAGGGGGAGAGACAGAGAGAAGAGAGAGAGAGAGAGAGTACCTGAGTACGGTGAGAGAATGTGAGTAAAGAGCCTTTTCCAAGGACTCAACATGGGCTGAGCGAGGGTCGAACCCAGGGCCCTTTCCCATCCGAAAACGAATGTCATACAGGTAGACCCCATAGTCATTATAGAGGTTGATATAAGCCCCACTTAAATAACAAAACAAGGCACAAATAGCTTTGCTTACTAACTGCTCTCTTGTTTGATTTCAACCATTTAACTACAGCACTCGGGAAAGAATTAACTTTAAAAATTTGGCCAAAAAAAACCCAAACTGTCCTTCAAAAAACGACGATTTAAAAGGCCACCCCTCTTGGCAAAACTTCAA
>NW_027627847.1:0-4844 GCF_034508935.2 Berghia stephanieae | reverse complement strand
GTTGTTTTATGCCCCGGGTTGTTTCTATTAGTTTTTCTTTTTTTCTTCTTTTTTTTTTTTTTTGAAAAATGATTCTTTTGATAAAATTTTTTGATCTTGGATTGTTTTCATCATATGATTGTTTTGATCATTTGATTGTTTTGATATATGATTGTTTTGATCATATGATTGTTTTCATCATATGATTGTTTTCATATATGATTGTTTTCATATACGTGTTTTCATCATAGATTATTTTGATCAAATGATTGTTTTGATCATATGATTGTTTTAAATCAAATGATTGTTTTCATCATATGATTGTTTTCATCATATGTTTTGTTTTCATCATATGATTGTTTTCATCATATGATTGTTTTCATATTTGATTGTTTTCTTCATATGATTGTTTTGATCATTTGATTGTTTATCATATGATTGTTTTGATCAAATGATTCTTTTTATAAAATGATTGTTTTGTTTCCTCAGGCAAACCAGGAGTGGATGTTCTTTCCACAGAGGATTGCTTTGGCCTTTCCTTTGAAGGAAAAAACCCACACTCAGTCAAGGGTAAGTCTTAGATTATAAATTTCTAAATTGAGTTTTTTTTTCGAGTAATACCCATCAATGTGCTCAAAGCGCTTTACAAGGGGGCCCTGGTCAACAGCAACATTTAACATGTAGGACGGGACAGGGCCCACCTGTTAGGCGTTTATTACAATTTTTTTGGCAAGCCCAGGGCTGTTAGCCAGGTATCATTTTACACCGAGTACAGT
This sequence comes from Berghia stephanieae, assembly GCF_034508935.2. NCBI lineage: Eukaryota > Metazoa > Mollusca > Gastropoda > Nudibranchia > Aeolidiidae > Berghia > Berghia stephanieae. The sequence goes on along the minus strand of NW_027627847.1, from coordinate 4,089 downwards.
GAGAGAATGTGAGAAAAGAGCTTTTTCAAGGATACAACTATGCGTCTGAGCGAGCGCAAGGTCGAACCTAGGAAACTTTCGATCCGAAAGCGAGTGTGATACCGCTAGCCCACATAGCCACCCATTATTTTATGGTTGAAGACTTTTGTTTCATTTTTCTGTCTTTCATCTGGGAGTCCCACTAATTCAGTTGTTAGAGCACTCGCCTCACAATTAATGGGACTGATGTAGATCTGGGCTCAGTTGAGATTTTTTTTTGATCTGTGGGCTTTATGGCTCTTAAGGAACACTACTATCTTTCATCTGTCTTTTAAATGATAATGTTAATTGACATAGGGGACATCAAAAGTTTGTGTTTTGGCTTAAAACAGATAATGAAGTGACAATAAATACACTAAACGGATGTTACAAAAAATACACTGAAAGATGTTAAAATTTAAATACACTAAAATGATGTTACAATAAATCACTAAAAGGATGTTACAATAAAAAAACCTAAAAGGATGTTACAATAATTACACTAAAAGGATGTTAAATAAATACAAAAAAAAGGATGTTAAATTTAAATACAACACTAAAAGGATGTTACAATAAATACACTAAAGGATGTTACAATAAATACACTAAAATGATGTTACAATAAATACACTAAAAGGATGTTACAAAAAATACACAAAAGGATGTTACAATAAATACACTAAAAGGTGTTACAATAAATACACTAAAAGGATGTTAAATAAATAAAACATAAAAGGATGTTACAATAAATACCAAAAAACTAATAAGGATGTTACAATAAAACACTAAAGATTTTACAAAAAATACACTAAAAGGATGTTACAATAAATACACTAAAAGGATGTTACAATAAATACAACTAAAGGATTTAAAATAAATACACTAAATGATGTTACAATAAATACACAAAAAGGATGTTACAATAAATTTAAAAATAATAAAGGATGTTACAATAAATACACTAAAAGGATGTTACAATAAATAAAACCCAAAAAGGATGTTACAATAAATACACTAAAAGGATGTTACAATAAATTACACAAAAAGGATGTTACAAAAAATACACTAAAAGGATGTTAAAATTTAATACACTAAAAGGATGTTAAAATAAATACACTAAAAGGATGTTACAATAATACACTAAAGGATGTTACAATAAATACAAACACTAAAGGATGTTACAATAAATACAACATAAAAGGATGTTACAAAAAAATACACTAAAAGGATGTTACAATAAAACACTAAAAGGATGTTAAAAACAAACACTAAAAGGATGTTACAATAAATACAACACTAAAAGGATGTTTACAATAAATACACTAAAAGGATGTTACAATAAATAAAACTAAAAGGATGTTACAATAAATACACTAAAAGGATGTTACAATAAATACAACACTAAAGGATGTTACAAAATAAAACCCTAAAAGGATGTTACAATAAATACACAAAAAGGGATGTTTACAATAAATACACCTAAAAGGATGTTACAATAAATACACTAAAAGGTGTTACAATAAATACACTTAAAAGGAATGTTACAATAAATCCCACTAAAAGGTGTTAAAAATAAATACACTAAAAGGATGTTACAATAAATACAACCCCTAAAAAGTTTAAAATAAAATTTTCACTAAAAGGATGTTGAATTAGTGCCAGATAAACAAGCCAGAGCATTATTCTCCTACGCAGGCTTTCTTCAATTTTTTTTGAAATTCTTTTTTATTATAAACGATTTGAATGAAGCATACCATATCTATATTTTTCTTTTTTTACTCAAATATATAAGTGTTTGTTAGGTATAAAATTGAAACATTATTTTTGGGATCGTTAGCACTTGCATTTTTGTTATTGTGTCAACTCTTCAATAACAGAATTTTCTTGAAATTAGAATTGCTGTGTGGATAGTGTTACTTGAGTTGTTTTTTTTTGTTTTTTGTTTTGTTTTGGTTTGTTTTTAAAAAATTTAAAACCCCTTATTTATTTAATCTTGAAATTTCATTTCAGACAAGAATGGGCCAGTTGCCCGTGTTTGCTTTCTGCTCTTCGTCGTATTTGGTTAGGTTTATAGTGCAGGGTTTAGTTATTTTTGGCATTGTTTTTCCATGTTTATCCATAAATTTTAAATTACTTTCATTTTTTGATTATATATGTAGCTTATCCAAAGTTTTATTAAAATGATATCATTAAAAAATTAAAAATGAGCTTTATATAGAGCAATAGCCCCTAAAGTGCAAAAAGTGCTTCACAAGGGGTCCCTGGCAACAGCAAACCTTTAAAAATGTAGGAGAGACATGAGCTGTTAGGCGATATTATATTTTTTTTTCGGACAGAGACAACGCTGTTAACGACCAGGTACATCATTTACACCTGAGTTTCGGTGAAGAGAATGTGAGGGAAAAAGCTTTTCCAAGGATCAAAATATGCGCAAGCGAGGTCCCAACCCAGGACCTTCCGATCCAAAAAGGAGTGTCATACCACTTGACCCCATAGCGGCATATCATTGCTTTACAGTCTTTGTTTTGAAAAATTTTACGTGATAAGGGATTTATTAAGGACCAATTGATTTACCTTCACCTATAAAGGAAGCTCACACACAGAACGCAACATTCAATTGAAATTTAAATTTAAATTTCCCATCTGAGCTTGATTTTTTCATTATATCTTGATCTGATTCGATAGATGGTGGGAAAGAGTTTGATTGATTGATTGATTAACTGTTTGATTAATTAATTAATTATTTCATAATTCATTTTACACTCATCTATTCTTTAATTCAGCTTTCATTCATTCATTCATTCATTATTCTTATTTTATTTTTTCATTATTATTCATTCTTTTTCATTCAATTCATCTTTCAATTCTTATTCATTCATTCTTAATCCATTCATTCATTCATTCACTTATCTTCAATTCATCACTCTTTCATCAAAAATTATCTCACTACTCACTCATCACTATCACCACTACTCACCATCCTCACTCACTCACTCAATCTCACTCAACTCACTCACTCCTACTCAACATTCACTCACTTAAACTCATCACTCACTCATCACTCACTCATTCATCACTCATTCACTCATTCACTCACTCACTCATTCATACTCCCACTACACTTTTTCACTCACTCATCACTCACTCACTCACTCATTCATTCATCAGCTCATTTCCTCATCCCAATCCCTTTTTATCAAAACTCCTTTTAAAATTACTTTTCTCGAAACAATGTGCTATCGATGAAAGAGTTGATGTGTGGTGGAAACACAAGGTGCGTTTCCCTCCCAGAAGTTAGCTAGAGTATCAATGTAGTCTATCATCTCAATTGCTCTAAAAGTGGGGTTTAGTGCAGTAGAAATGGGGCTTAAGGCAATGTTCAACATTTTCCTATTTTTCAAATTTTTGTCACCATCAGCACTGATTCATTCATTCATTTCATTTCATTCATTCATTCATTCATTATTTATTGTTAGTTTTCAATCACTTCTAATCATTTATTATTTTTTTCTTCACGGAGACTTCAATGTCCCATCAAGTCGTGGGCTGTGGATAAAAGATAGTTGCGGAACAAATGGTGCGTGACCGGATACCAGCATTGTTTATCGAAGCTTGGGACAGCTTTCTGGTAACGATATCTGCCTTTTAATCCACTTCATTAAAATTTGTACAGGTGGGAAAATCCTGCCAATGAAAGTTTTCACCAATATGATTATATAATGGTCACAAATCAGTCAAATCAATAACATTCTGAGTTTGAGCTTTATATAAAGGGAATATCCCAAAAAATGTGCTCAAAGCAATTTACAGGGGGTCCTGGTCAACAGCAACATTTAACATGTAGGACGGGACATGCGCTGTTAGGCGATATTTACAATTTTTGGGGCAAAGACACCGGTTAAGGGCAAGGTATCATTTTACACTGAGTACGGTGAGAGAATGTGAGTAAAGGCCTTTTCCCAAGGACTCAAAATATGCGCGAGTGCGAGGCTCGAACCCAGGCTTCCGATCCGTAAGCAAGTGTTTATACCACTAGACCCCAAGCCGCACTTTGTTTTTTTTTTTTTTTTA
>NW_027627846.1:0-4849 GCF_034508935.2 Berghia stephanieae | reverse complement strand
CATGACCCACTTATTGTTTTCAGTAATTTTGTTTCAATTAAAAAATAAATGGCAAGTGTTAGGTATCATTTTAATGGTCAGAAAATAAGCTTTATTTTCATATAAATCATTTTTATGGATGGAAAGTATGGAAAAGGGAAAAAATATGAGGTTTTTGTCCTAAAAAGTGGGGTTGATGGCGGAAAAAATAAAATAATGAGCGAGTGTATCAATTTTGATGAAATTTGGCAGAGATATTCTTCAATTAATTGTCTATCGATGTATGAAGTATAATTAAAATGTATCCATAATTTAAAAAGTTCTTATAATTCAAAAATTATAAATTTTTATTACATAAGCTTTCTGAGAAATACAATCAGGAATTAAGAATGAAATACACCGTTAGAAAGCTTGTTTTGTGCCCTTTATAATGATACCAAAGTTAGTTCACATAGGTTCACAAATAACGCCATGGTGACCAAAACAGTAAAGGGTCAAAAATAAAGTTCCAAAAAACGAGTTTCACCTTACTTACAGTGAGCCTATCGGCGGCCACTGGACTGGAGTTATCAAAGTGCCTACCTAAAACTACGTCAATGTCAATATAAATATAAATAAAGGAGACCGGCACATACGTGAACATAGTTTGTCCAGGCTCTCAAACAAGTGTGTACGTGTGTGCCTATGTGAGATAGATGGAGAGAGAGAGAGAGAGAGAGAGAGAGAGAGAGAGAGAGAGAGAGAGAGAGAGAGAGAGAGAGAGAGAGAGCTTTCGAATACTTATTGTACGTTGTGGTTTGCATTTTAAACTGGAATATATCCACCACACAACAGACATATCCTTATATCAAGGGCTTAACATACCAAAGCCAACCGATTTCAGGAATATAATAAGAATATAAAGGATTACTAAGGCATCAGACATGAAACTCTACCATTTTGTTTTCTTGTTTTGGGTGAAAAGGCAGTTGTGAAAAAACGTGAAACTACTTCCGCTAGCTAAGATTCGATTTGCCTTCTTTTATCCTTTAAAATGCAATTTTTATTTCGAAATCAAACAGTTAATTAAATAATAGCAGTAATTTTAAGCGTTCTAAGCTTAAGACTAAGAATATTAATAATAGTTGATTTAGTTTTAAGATGGCTATTTTACGGAATATATTTCTATTTTCGTTTTCGTATCCTTCCGGAAAGTTACTTCCGGGGTGGGGGTGGATACAAGTTATTCCATTCACGATTCACACACAAAAAAGGAAGTTTATTTTGGCCTATAATCCTACTGTTTCTTCTTAGTACAAATTGAAATTTGAGAATCTCTGATAACTCCATATAAGATGTCGAAATCAACAACCTCATCAGTTTTCAGAAGAGTCGACGTCGATCAATATGACGAAGACCGGTAGGCAAAAAAAACTTCCTCCTGCTCTCTAACTCTAACTTCCTATTTAGACAGCTAATCTTAAACTTAAATCTTACTAAAATTCTTAGTGACTAAGTTAGTCTTCGTATGAGTACGATGTATCTTATCTGCTTCCTAGGCCTAGGCATAGACTCCTTCCTACCTAGAGAGGTGAGCCGGTGTTACCAATGCTTAGCTTCTATATCAGGACAAATCATTCGTTTGGAATTTGGACAGAAAAATAAATAAAAAACTTACCGCTAACCGTCATAAGCAGTTTATATTTGTTGAAGATGCATTTGTTTTCTATCAAAAAAAAATTCGTTACTAGACAATCCTTGATGAATTTCAAAAGTTGTGTTTGAAATTATATCCTAAATATTTTCATGATTCATTCCTCGCGAAATCGTGTGGGTTTCCGTCTGTCCAATGGTTGGTGCCTGCCGCTAGCCGCGCAAAACCTACGCAAAACAAAGGTTTTTTATAAAGTTTATTGAGAAAAAGATACGGAAAAAAGTGTCCCTAGATAGGTATGCAATTTGGTGCATAAGTGCAGTAAAAATTGGTGCGCAAAATTAGTTCGTAGAGGATGCGAGACTGTGTGTGTGTGTGTGTGTGTGAGTATGTGTGTGTCTCTTTCTTTCTTTTTTTTTTTTGGGAGTGCCTACGTACACGTTAACGGGGCATCTAGCCTCAGGATCTATGTACACGTAAACCGGTTTACCGTTGCAACATTCTGTCAGTGATGGTCCTCGCTGTCGTGACCGCGTGCGCTCATGTGTGTGTGTGTGTGTGTGTGCGTGTGTGGTGAGTTGTTTTTTTAAAATCAAAACAATTTTAACCATTAATGGCGAGATTCCATCTTACACTCCCCAAACTCCAGATCTTAGTCTTAATGTTATCATTAAAAGACAAGCTTTGCGATTTATAGTTTAATTGAAGCCCGAGTCGAAATATACTCTTACTACTGCTCTCTTGGTGGAAACGATTTATTCTGCATAAGCAATCTGGAGAGAAAAAAAATCAGTGTCACTGTAAAGGGTTAAAATTTCACGAAGTACGCACCGTGAACACCGCTGTAACAATCCTTTGATCTACGTCATCAGGCAACCCATTGTTTCTTTCATCTTCTCCCATTCCCCCTTACTATCCCCCCATCCCCCCACCCACCTCTCTCTCTCTCTCTCTCTCTCTCTCTCTCTCTCTCTCTCTCTTGTCTTAGTGTTATCCCTTCCCCTTCCCATCTCAATGTAAAATGAAAACGTTCTGCTTTTTGCAGATACATGTATGATTTTGTTTTCTCTCTCTCTCACTAGGCTAGGATTAAAAACCAAGACATCAGGTACTGGGTGTCTAATGCCAAAGTATAGATTCTCTCTTTGGCCAATTTAGTCACGCATGTGGCAGCCCAGCTATTTATTATGTTCTGCCTATAACACACAATAAGTGGGATTTTGGGGGGTGGGTACGAAAGAAATCAAGGTCATAAGTAACCGTGCACAAGAGCTGTATAGGGAATTGGTTTCTGGGGGTCTTGCAAATACCAAATATTTTATGGAAAGCTCTTTCGAACTCCAAGACGTCTGGTTTGTTTTGCTATCTTGGAACAAACGAAACAGAGATGTCTTGATGTGTTACCTAGTTGTCTGATTTTGTGACCTGGATGTAAGGTTTTGTGACCTAGATGTATCCTTTTGTGTGTGCAAGCCATGCGGGTAAGTACAGCGATAGCTTGCCAGTTGAGGAAAAAAATGAAGAAGCAGCGTATCCGCATTTGAAAAACAAAACAAAAAACCTGAAAAAAACAAAACAACTTAACCTTTTAAAGGCGAATATCAATCTTACTTGGACCAAAAATAAAATCTTACCGTTTTCATCAAAAGACAAAAAACAAATTACAATTTAAAAACTTGAGCTTTTATATAGGGCAATATCCACCCAACGTGCTCAAAGGGCTTTTTATCAATATTCTTACTGCTCTTATGGTGGAAATGTTTTGTTTTTTTTGCGTTAAAAAATAATATAAATGAAGACTATTATTTGAAAACAAAAAAATCAGTGTCACTGGCAAAGGGTTAATTGCAGTACTCCTGCATCCTGTGAGACTCCTACGGCACTTGCTAATCATAAAAAGGGAAATAGCAGCAATCAACAATACTAAGGTGAAAAAAAAAAGAAGAAAAAATAAAGGTGGGGGGGGGGGGGGGAGAGCAAACCCAGTAGCAATGCAACCTTTTAGCGGCGAAATTCGATCTTTGACCTAACACCAAATCTTCTATCATCAAAAGACAAGTAACGGCAAAACGATTATAGACAATTGAAGTCCGAGTTGTTATAGTCTGACTGCTCTCTTGGTGGAAACGCTGTATTCCCCGTTAACAATAATAAAGATAAAAGCAAACTATTATCTAAAAGCAAAAAATTAGCTTCGCTGTTAAGGGGTTAAGAACACCTGCAACTGCCAGTATCCTTGAGATGCTCTACGTCACCAAGCGACACTTTCGTCGGCATGCACCCCCCCCCCCCCCCTCCCCCTCCACTCTTTCAAGGTGGTGGTGGCGGCGGATAAGAAAGGCCTTTTTCTCTTTCATTCAATCAACTCGTCTGCTGGTGGACCCTAGGCCTCTCTACAAGTACAAGAAATAATACTCACTTCTTTTCTGCTCCAACGAAAATATCTACCCCCCACCGGTCTAATTATTTGTAGCAGACGTCAAATTTCTCAAAACGGTCACGTGACACTGTAAAAACAACACAGGAAGTCCATGAAAGCTTATTTACGACATTTCCTTTGAACCGTGTAAACAACAAAATTTCGTTTTCATTCGACTCAACGGTTCAGATTGGCTGGTATTTTTTAACGAACTAAAGTTCTGAAAAATCAAAATGTTTCTTAGAAAGTTGAAAGATGCTAGTTTTTGAAACAGAGGTAGGTTTTTAAAAAAAATCTTTATATTTTACGTGAATGCATGCTCAAGGCGAGTTGGATGGCAGCGGAGGTTGGTAGGCCAAAGGCCCACCTCTCTAGATAAAGATAGTCCTTTCTCTATCTCTGACAAGTTATGTACTATCTCTCTAGATAGACTTTTTTAAGGAAAAGGCTATTCGGACCGAGTCTGAATTGCTTCCCGTGGCAATTCGGACCCGGGTCTGAATTGCTTCCCGTGGCAATTCGGACCCGAGTCTGAATTGCTTCACGTGGACCCGAGTCTGAATTGCTTCACGTGGCAATTCGGACTCAAGTCTAAACTAAATAGAACTCCGTGGCTAACCAGGGTTGAGTCTGAATAACTCCATGGCTCTTCGACTCGGAATATCGCAATGCAATGCGCCCGAATGGTGAACTTATCATTAGTGAAACTCTCAGTTGCTATTCTGTTTGCAGCTATAGAAACCGTATTGGTCTTCCTAAACACACACACACACTCATGAGTATCTCTAATTCATTAAAAACAGAATAATCACACACAC
>NW_027627845.1:0-18605 GCF_034508935.2 Berghia stephanieae | reverse complement strand
TATTTCCTTCCCTCTCTCTCTTCTCTTTTCTCTCTCTCTCTCCCCTCTCTCTAGTTTTCTTTTCTTTTTATTTTTCCCCCCCCTCTCCCTCTTCCTCTCCCCCCTCCCCCATCTCTCTATCTCCCCTCTCCTCTCCCTTTTCTTTCTTTTCCTCTTATTTTTCTTTCTCCTCGCTTCCCCTCCCCCCTTCTCTATCTTTCTCGTTATCTCCTCTCTCCTCTCTCTCTCTCTCTCTCTCTCTCTCTCTCTCTCTCTCTCTCTCTCTCTCTCTCTGTCCTCTTTCACTTTATTTTTCCCTCTCCTCTCTCCCTCTCCTCTTTTGTCCCCCCCCCCCCCCCCCCCCCCCCCCCTTTTTCTCTCCTCCCCCCCCCCCCCCCCCTCCTCTTCTCTTTCTCTTCTCCCCCCCTCTCTCTCTCTCTCTCTCTCTCTCTCTCCCTCTAATATCCCCTCTTTCTCTTCCTCTTTATTGTTCTTTCTCCTCGCTTCCCCCCCCTCTCTCTCTCTCTCTCTCTCTCTCTCTCTCTCTCTCTCTCTCTCTCTCTCTCTCTCTTTTATCTCTTTCTCCTGTTCGACCAGAAATGACTGCCAATCCCGAGCGACATTAGATGATCTAATAGATAATTTAGACGTTTGCACTTGATAATGGTGGGACCGGTAACCATCGGACTGCTGTAATATCTCGTTGTTATCATGATGACCGTACGCCCCGTTGGTAGATACAATACTCCAGTACTCGGAAAATACACATTACAAACCTTTTGGCCAGAAACCAATGTAGTCTTGTAGTATAACATTCACTTCCGGGTCGGAACGTCCTGGGTTCGAGCCTCGCTCGGCGCAGAGTTGAGTCCTTTGAAAAGCTCTTTACTGGGACGGTGGTGTCATTGTCATGGTATGTAATATGCGGCTACTACTACTTATCCTGACCAACAAGCATGTCTCCCCAGATAAACTAACAAGCATGTCTCTCCGCCCCCCCCCCCCCCCCCCCCCCCCCCCCCCCCCCCCCCCCCCCCCCCCCCCCCCCCCCCCCCCCCCCTTTGCACCTCCGTCTTTAACCGACTGGTCATGCCTCTGTGTTTGTACGTGGAATAACATTACCCTTATCTCGAGTGCCTCCCAAAGCAAACAGCGTAGATAAGGGGATGGAATTTTAATATCAAACCAGAGAGCTGCAAACATTGGATAGAGGGTCCATACATTTGCCACGGTTTCATCATGCCCTTTCAACTCCATAGAGGGTCATTCATAACTCGAGTGGGTCACACTGCAGCAGCCTTCGTAGAAATCATAATATCATACATAGGGCCTGACACTGACCAAAAAACAAAAAAAAAAACAAAACAAAAACAAAACAAAAAATAGGGAGCAAAACTGTGATGAAAAACACTGGTTCCAATATCGTTCAGTGAATATTGCTCTATATAAATGCCCTAGCTTAGAAAACAAAAACAAAAACAAAACAAAACAGAACTACAGCCATGTTCCCACCAATTCCTGTGTGAGTTCACGGTGGTCATTTATTTATTCAGTGTACAGGCGACCAAGGGTAACATTCTGCCAGCCAGATATAACGTACCAACACTCAAAACTATGTGTAATCTTAAACGTGTATTGATGCTGTGCGCTGAAGTAATTTACTCACAACATTCTGCCAGCCGGATATAACGTAGCAACACTCAAAACTATGTGTAATCTTAAACGTGTATTGATGCTGTGCGCTTAAGGAATTTACTCACAACATTCTGCCAGCCGGATATAACGTAGCAACACACAAAACTGTGTGTATCCTTGACCGTTTATAGACTGATTGATACACTTAATTGAGAACTACTCATAAAAATGGCTGGCTAAAAACAATAACGAGTGGAATGACGCCAATCTCATTCCTTCTATATTATTATGTCCCTGGTTTGAGTCACTTTGAGATCGGTGCAAAGTTGAGTTTTTTGAGACGGCTCTTTTCTTAATTTCTCTCACCATACTCAGGTATAAAGTGAGTACCTACTTGTAACAGCACAACTTCGGTTGAAGAAAGATAAATGTTGTAGCAATGACTATCCCGCACAAATCTTTGGGCCTCTTTTTCGCTCACGAAGTGCCCGAATTCGCGTCAAAATATGGGACGAAGCCGTTTCGTATATATGCTGTTTAAAAAAATTAATTACGACGCTGGTTAGCGGTGAATATGACTGAAAGTTGGCACACAGTTAGAAAAAAGGTCATTTTAGATTATGTTTAAGCGACAAAACTCGTGCGATTACCAGAAGACCGTTTAAAATAGATTTTTACTCTTTGGAGTAAAATATTTCTAAAACTACCGGGCGTGGAGGTTTTGTCGCTGACAAGGTAATACATGAACATTTCTTCTTTTTGGTTGTAAAATTTCATATGAATATGACGAGCACTTTCCCCGTATTTTACAAAACACCATCCTAATTTGCTCTTCAAGTTTCAATCTTTTAATCCATTTATTACGCAAGATACAACCAAAGGTCGAGAAAAAAAAAAATGCCGAAAAAGCGTCCCATATTTTCGCGTTTATTTCCTCTTTGCGGGTCATCCAAATAAATAACACCTTTGAAACTGCATAACTTGTTTATAGATAGTATGCAGATGACGTCACTCAGGCCTTTGTTATGGTTTTTGCCATCCGCGTTTGTGAGTTGTTCTCACTAAACTGTATTAACCAGACTATAAAAGTTCATGGTTACACAGAGTTTGTGTGTGGTCCGTTATACTTCCGGATGGCAATGTTGTGAACTCCTTGGCCAAGCGCATTCTATCTATTTATGAATGGATTTTCAAAATTAAAAAACATTTTTACTCAGTGGAGATAGGGCTTTGATTTTAGACAAAAATTTTCCTCAAAAAGAGAAAAAAACATTTTTCATAGTCATTGCTAAATGTTGGAACGCCACCTCCAACACAGTAAGTGTTGATGTTGGCTTGTAAATCAAATTGAGCACATCATTTTTTGGATATTGTTACACTGTGTAAAAAGAATCCATTTTAAAATGTTTTTTTTTTTAAAAATCCTCTCTTTCCCCCAGCTACCAAGTTTGGCCTGTTGCCCATGTTGGAACACGGAGGGAAGTCCTACACTCAGAGCCGTGCCATCTTTTACTATCTGGGAAGGAAATTAGGTAACTTTAATTATAATAATAATAATTAATAATAATAATAATAATAATAATAATAATAATAATAATAATAATAATATATATAATAATAATAATAATAATAATAATAATAATAATAATAATAATAATAATAATAATAATAATGATAATAATAATAATGATGATGATGATGATAATAATAATAATAATAATGATAATAATAATAATAATAATAATAATAATAATAATAATAATAATAATAATAATAATATATAATAATAATAATAATAATAATAATAATCATCATCATCATAATAATAATCATATAATAATCATAATAATAATAATAATCATAATAATAATCATAATAATAATAATAATCATAATAACAATCACAATAATGATAATAATAATCATAATAATATTAATAATAATAATAATAATAATAATAATAATAATAATAATAATAATAATAATAATAATAATATGATGATGATGATGATGATGATGATGATGATGATGATGATGATGATGATGATGATGATGATGATGATGATGATGATGATAATAATAAAGATAATAATAAATAATAATAATAATAATAATAATAATAATAATAATAATAATAATAATAATAATAATAATGATAATAATAATAATAATAATAATAATAATAATAATATAATAATAATAATAATAATAATAATAATAATAATAATCATAATAATAATCACAATAATAATGATAATAATTAATGAATTGATAATAATAATAATAATAATAATAATAATAATAATAATAATAATAATAATAATAATAATAATAATAATAATAATAATAATAATAATAATAATAATAATAATAATAATAATAATAATATACGATTCTTACTCTCTTGCTTTTTGGAATTCCGGACGTGTTCCCAACCCCTGCAAGAGCTTGCGAGTGCGCGTTGGGAACAAAGTTCGAATTCCAAAAGGCAAGTGTGTAAGAAATCTTTTATTCCACCCGTCAATCCATTCCGGTTTCGGCATCTTTGAATAAAAGACATCTTTGAAAACACGTAAATAATATTTCTTTTTGAATAATTAACCTTTTTAGTGAAATTTTTAACGATCTATAATATGATATGTCACAAAAATTATTTTTGTAAACATGATATCATTACGCGTTACTATTTTGGGAGAGAGGGTTTTATTGACCGATCGTCTCAAAAAATGTGTTGTTTTGATGTGGTTTTAGAAGCCAGAAAATATAGTTATTGTCAATAGTATTAGTATGAGCCTCTCATTAAGCCTTTTAACATTTATATTTATTTATTTAGTGTTCCATTCACCGTGTTATGTTGATAAAGGGGAAACCTGAAACGTCCACAGTTTATGTCTTCGTTTAATAAATTGGAGCTTACAATTCAATACTTATCATTGTTTTTTTCCTTCGAGCTTCAAGCAGCAACGTTTTCAATATATTATAATGCAGATTTTAACCAATTTTTAAAATTCCATACCTATGACCAAAAATTCAATTTTTACAACTTACGTATATTGTCAATAGGTTGTTGATGTTTGATATCGAATTCGCATATGTGTGTGTGTGTGTGTGTGTGTGTGTGTGTGTGTGTGTGTGTGTGTGTGTCTGTATGTGTGTGTATGGTGAAAAGTGGTTGTTAGTGAGATACAGTTGTGAAAGTATTTTTTTTTTCTTTCTTTTTTTTTTGTGTGATCAAATTGGCATTGTTGAGGATGATAATGATGGTGATGGTGATGATGATGGTGATGATGATGACAATGATTATGATGACGATGATTATGATGACGATGATGATGATGATGATGTTGATAATGATGTTGATAATGATGGTGGAGAGAAAAAAGAAACTCGATTTTTATAATTACATATATATACACATAGTATATCAATTTCAGTCACAATGCATAATATTGATATTTACCATAATAAATACCTCTTCCCCCCCCCCCCCCCCCCCCCCCCCCCCCCCCCCCCCCCCCCCCCCCACATGGTACCCACCAGGCTACTACCCCACAAACGTAGAAGAAGCATTCCAAGTGGATGAGACCATCTTTATTATGGAGGATTATTTCAACCAGGCCATCAAGGCAATGTTCGCCAAAGACGAGGAAAAGGTCGGCTTTTTTTCGGGGTTTTTTTTTTTTTCCTTTTTTTCTAGTACATAATAATTAGTTGATTTCTTGATTTTGTGGGTTTTTTAATTTTTAATTTTTAAAAATTTTTTTATTTATTTATTTTTTTTTTTTGGGTGGGGGGGGGGGGGGGGGGGGGGGCACAACTACAAATGACGTCTAACTTCTTCGACATGGCACAAGACTGAAAAGGTTAGATCTCAGGTGGTCGATGGTTCGGATAAGTAAGTAAGTTGGGGGGGGGGGGGGGGGGGGTGTTGAAGGGGGTGTAGTTATTTTAAAAATTTTATTGTGGCTATGTGGTCCTGTCGTATGACACTCGCTTTCGCTTTCGAATCGGAAGTTCCTGGGTTCGAGGCTCGTCGGCGCTTAGTTCAGTCCTTGGAAAAGGCTCTTTACTCACATTAATTAATTAGGTAATTAATTAATTTAGTTATCTATTTATTTATTTATTTATTTTTATATATTTATTTATCCACTTATTTATTTATTTATTTATTTATTTATTTATTTATTTATTTATTTGTTTATCCATATATTTATGTATCTATTTGATGAGCTAGTTGACTTTATAACTGTTTCGTTTCCCAGGAGGAGAAAACGAAAGAATACAAGGAAGTTCAAGTGCCAAAGTTCAACGGGTTTTTGGAGAAGGTGTTGAAGGCAAATGATGGTGGAAAGGGGTACTTTGTAGGCAAGAAGGTGGGTTGTTATCATCGTTGTCATCATCATCATTGTCACATAGTTTTATAAAATAAATGCTTTGTGCGAGTGTGTGTGTGTGTGTGTGTGTGTGTGTGTGTGTGTGTGTTTCTCTGTGTGTGTGTGTGTGTGTGTGAGAGAGAGAGAGAGAGAGAGGGAGGGAGAGAGAGAGAGAAAGAGAGAGAGATAGGGGAGGGTAAGGGAGAGAGAGAGAGAGAGAGAGAGAGAGAGAGAGAGAGAGAGAGAGAGAGAGAGAGAGAGAGAGAGAGAGAGAGAGAGAGAGAGAGAGAAGGGGAGGTTCACAACGTAGCCTTGTGTGAAGAATATAAGTATTAAATGTGTTCCAACTATCCGGAGCCCCTCTGTGGTGTAACAGTAGCACGTCTGATCGGTAATCAGAAGGTCTGAGGTTCGTTCCCCAGTCGAGCTAGACTGATTATTTTTTTATGGTTTATTTCTTCTGATTTTCTTTCTTGCTTTATCTGGCACTGTTTCATAGACACTTGTTCAGATCATATTAGTGTATGACGTCACTGATGTTATCATTTCAACATTACTAAACTCCACGTTTTCTTTAACCCCTCCCTCCCTCCCCTCCTCCCACACGCTTCTCCACCGCCTTCCCACAGATCTCTCTTGCTGACATCGCTGTCTTTGACTTTGTCTCCAACAACAAGGACGGCCTCAAAGATTTCCCCGTGCTCAAAGCTCACATCGAAAGAATCGGCAATATTGACAACATCAAGAAGTGGGTTGAAAAGAGGCCAGTTACCCAATTCTAACTCACTTATTCATGTTTATTTTATTTTTATTTTTACATTAGAACTTTCTAACTGGGTTCTCGGTTTTTATTGGATTTTTGTTAAAGGAAAATAAGCGCAAAATGCATGTAAAATCCTTTTATTACTATCAATGTTACTTTTACAAGCCTAAAATAATATAGATAATAATAATAAAACAGACTGACACACTTGAAGTAAAAGTAACACACATTCACGGCAAGCGTCCATAGAGACAGCGCAGCCATATTCAAAGTAATACAGATAATGATTTTACTACACAGTACTTATGTCACAGTATAGCCATCTGGTTTTCTATAAAGAATACCATGGATTTGATATTAAATCACAAATAACAAGGCATGGAATAAGAAGACACACTTAATGTTAAATGCCTATGCATATTCTGTGTCTTTGAGCAGCAGATTGCATACTGTTTAATCTGTTTTGTTATGCAACGCGTTGAAACATTGAAAGTAAAGCTTCATAGAAACCAGTCACGTCTGTTTATGTATATAAAATCAACAAATCCAAATATGCAAATTTTGACCTTTTAACCTTTCGTTTTGATATCATATTTAGAGAGAGAAAGTCTTCTTAACTCTGCTAAATTTTTATTTTTTATTTTCAAAATTCTACTTATTGATGAGCCAGTCTAATGAAGATAGAGGCCTTATCTGGAGTTATATTATATTTTATACAAAGTCACGTCAACTCATTGTTCTATGTTGTCATTTTTCATGTAAATTTACATGTTGATAAGGGTAAAATTTACGAATAATATTATACCAAAGTTGTACGGATAGTGAAGTCAGTGAGTTTCGGTTTAACTAAGGCAGACTGTAGTTAAAGATCATAATATTATTATCTTTAACTACAGTCTGGCTTAGTTAAACCGAAACTCACTGACTTCACTATTCGTACAACTGGTATATTATTTCGATTTAAGTATTATGAGTTCAAATATATCAGAAAATCACATTTCTTTCAGTTTAGCATGTCTTTTCAACTTGACATTATTTTATTGAACCACAATAGGGTATAGAAAAATAAACTACTGCAAGAATTTGGGATGATCACATATATTTCAACATTCCCTTTCCAAATGAGAAAGATATCGATATTATATTTCAATTTTATAGTTTAAAAAATCAGTTTTTATCCATACCTTAAGATCGAGAGAATTTATACATGGTCTATCTGTTATGTTTGATTATTGGGTTAACATGCTATTCTTCAACTAGTCACTGCAATGAATTGAAACGAAAGAGATTTTAATTTGGAATTTTGTTATGAAAGAAAAAAAATCTTATTCAGATTTGACTTGTAGTATTTTCAATAAATTTTTGTAACAAAACTTTATTCATTGTTTTCTCTTTATTACATGTTCATCTTTGTTGTCTTTTGATATTACTACACTCTGACTCGACTTTGGATTGGTCGGGCCCTGTATTTAATGATAGTAATAATAATGATAGATAGATAGATAGTAGTAGTAGAAGTAGTAGTAGTAGTAGAAGTAGTAGTAGTAGTAGTAGTAGTAGTAGTAGTAGTAGTAGTAGTAGTAGTAGTGGTAGTGGTAGTAGTAGTAGTAGTAGTAGTAGTAGTAGTAGTAGTAGTAGTAGTAGTAGTGGTAGTGGTAGTAGTGGTAGTAGTAGTAGTAGTAGTAGTAGTAGTAGTAGTAGTAGTAGTAGTAGTAGTAGTAGTAGTAGTAGTAGTAGTAGTAGTAATAGTAGTAGTAGCGGATGGCTTTGTTGTGTTTAGATATTACTACACTCTCACTCGCCTTTGGATGGGTAGGTCCCTGGATCGAGTCCCACTCTGGACAGGACAAAATTGAGTCCACAGTCCTTGGAAAAGGAATAGGTTTAGCTGTACCAAAACAAAATAAATTATAGAAGGGCTTACAATTGTCATGTCTTGTCAGCGTCTGTTGCTGTTGGCTTGATACAGATGTGTACTTATAACTATATGCAGGTCTGATAATCGAATGCAATTTTGGGCTCGTTTTAATGATGATAATAATAACAATAATAATAATAATGATAATAATAATAATAATAATAATAATAATAATAATAATAATAATAATAATAATAATAATAATAATAATAATAATAATAATAATAATAATAATAATATTTTTCGAGTCAATTATATCTACTTGCCTTTTTTACTCATCAAAAGAGCAGTTTTGGAAATAGGTTAGATCTGTAGAGGCTAGAATAAATCAAAGCGCGATTCAAACGTTTTTTTTTTTTTTTTTGCGTGATATGTATGGTAGTAGATTATGACAATTTCAGGTGGGGTCTTTCTACATTATTACTATTTCATCAGGACTGATGGGAAATATCTTAGGTGTAGTACACTCACAAAACAGTTTAATTCCATTTTGTACATTAAAAAAAAATGCTAAATGCTGTAGTGGCATCCAACAACAACTACGGCAGCAACAACACCAACTACTACTACTAAACAAAATAACGTGAGCTCTATATACATCAAATTCCACTTAACGTGCCCAAAGAGCTTTACAAAGTGTTCTTGACCAACAGCAACGCGTAGCATGTAGAACGAGACATGAGACCTGTTAATAATAATAAAAATAATAATAATAATAATAATAATAATAATAATAATAATAATAATAATAATAATAATAATAATAATAATAATAATAATAATAATAATAATAATAATAATATTAATAAGGATGAGAAGAAGAAGGAAAGAACAATAATAATAAGAATAATGATAATAATAATATAACATACCATAATATAGCATATGGTATAGGGCTAAATCAAGGATTACTATACTGAAAGGATTGACATGTGCAATCTTCAGCCCCCGCTAGTGGGGAACATTGGTTGGATAACGATTTCAAGCAAAACTACTACTTTTCTGCCTTGGTACAATTTCCATGAATGCGCAATAATTGATTCTGTTCTTATACTTTCGGTACTTTATAAGAAATTGATTAATTGGCGACCATAAGTTTTAAATAATATTTCTTATGTCTTGAATGATATGAAAATATATAAAAAGTAGTGAACTATCAACGATTTTACTGGAAAGTATGAACTATTTTTTATGACGCCCTCTTACAAATTGAGTGATTGGGTTTGTTTTCATTTTTTAAAATCGAAAGTACGAATCTGCTTTCAATTCCTTTTAATAACTTGATAGATCTATGGCTAATTTATCGAACCAGAATCTTTGAAAAGTGGTAAGTACCAATAATATTTGGGTAATAATTATTATTTAAGAAATGTTTAGAATTAGCATCTGGCTGTAGTTCCTGCAGACGATAGTTGGACTCATTGTCGTGCTTGCTCTGTCGAGTCGCACAGATTCAGATATGGTGATCAGACTCCGACATCCTGATTCGGATTACTGTTTCTTATTTTATTATGGCCTGTGGCTTTATATTTATATCTTTTTTTTTCTATATGGTTTACTGATAAATATTGACTTTATTGTATTAGTATTATTGATAGGAAGCTAAACTTCAAGAAGCAAATTAAAGATGTTCAATCTAAGGCTAGTAAAACACTCGGAATAGTGAAAAGAAATTTCAAGAATCTGAAAACAAAACACATGACTACCATCTACAAGACTATGGTTAGATCAAAGCTGGAATATGCTAACTGCATATGGTATCCGAAGTTTGAGGGAGACAAAGACTGTTTGGAAAGAGTGCAAAGGAGAGCAACAAAACTTGTCACACACCTGAAAGACAAAACATACTGTGAGAGATTGAAAGAATTAAATCTCCCGACCTTAGATTACAGGAGAAGAAGGGGAGATATGATCCAAACATATAAAATAGTAAAGGGAATAGACAGGGTAGAGGCAGGATTCCTTAAACCAAACAAGAACATTCAGACACGAGGAAACAGCAAGAAAC
Source organism: Berghia stephanieae (assembly GCF_034508935.2). Taxonomy (NCBI): domain Eukaryota; kingdom Metazoa; phylum Mollusca; class Gastropoda; order Nudibranchia; family Aeolidiidae; genus Berghia; species Berghia stephanieae. The sequence goes on along the minus strand of NW_027627845.1, from coordinate 7,930 downwards.
TGAAAAAAGAACGTTTTAAAACAAATGAAAGAAGGAAGTTTTTTTCATCTGGAATTGTAAATAACTGGAATAAACTACAAGAAACCACAGTATCAGCAAAAAATTTGAATAAATTCAAAGCAGAGTTGGAGATAAGCAACACCCTAGGAAACAAGTTCAATTATAAAAATTGGTCCAATCATTAATAGATGAGGAGGAGCGAAGGAGACTACACCAAGTCTAAAAGCTCTATACAGAGGTATCCAGGTATCCAGGTATTAGCCTAGTGTATAAGTCTAGAGGGCCCTTTGCTCGTCAACTTCACAACTTGAACTTGAACAGTCTTTTCTTCGACGCTGTGAATCACAGCGTCGAAGAAAAGACTGTTCAAGTCCAAGTACTGTGATTATCCCCAGACACCTGTCTGGGGATAATAAAACTTAGTTATCCCCAGACGCCTGTCTGGGGATAACGAATTTTCATTATCCCCAGACGCATATTTGAAACTCCGCTCGTTTAAACAATTATCCACATTCCAGAATATGGAATGTTTCCAGATGCACATAGAAATAAGGAAAGTTAATAAAATATCTATAAAAACATAAAATTAACCAACATTAAAATCAGTTGTTACTACATATTCACAATATGAGTCGACTTCGAAGTGGGTGTCATGGCCGAATGGTTTAGTCGTCTGCCCTGGAAGTTTGACCAGAATCGACGTTGTGAGTTCGAATCCTGGTAACGTCACTTTTTTTTTTTTTTAATTCCGTCTTCTTTTTGCAGAACGTTGAAAGGGATAAATGTCCCATCCATCCTCCCCCCACCTCTTTTTTTTTTATTTTATTAAACTCTCTCTCTCTCTCTCTCTCTCTCTCTCTCTCTCTCTCTCTCTCTCTCTCTCTCTTTCTCTCTCTCTCTCTCTCTCTCTCTCTCTCTCTCTCTCTCTCTCTCTCTCTCTCTCTCTCTCTCTTGGTTTTTTTCTAGTTTCTAGCAAATATATTCGTCCCCACTCCGATCTCAAATAGTGTCTAAAAAGAATAAATAATTAAAAAGCAAACAAACAGAAATATTCAGAGAGCGACCAAATGGTCAGATAGAGGAGAAAAAATAAAACAATAATTGTTTTAAAAATAAAAACAATTTAAGAAATTCATGCTCAGAAACGGAACATTTACATAAAGGTGTAGCAAACAAAAAACTCTAAGGTTTAGGTCAAAATATAAAAAAAAAAGAAAAAGAGAGATTTCCCTCGGAGCAGGGCATAGTGTTAACAATAATAATAATAATAATAATAATAATAATAATAATAATAATAATAATAATAATAATAATAATAATAATAATAATAATAATAATAATAATGATAATAATAATATTAATAACAATTAAAATGATAATAGTAATAATAATAATAATAATCCTTTCTTTAAAAAATATAGCATTGTGGAGAACATTGTGCTTATTTGAGTCAATAAAAAAATTGATACAGCACACAACTCTACTGAAAGATTTGAAAATTAGAAATGTATTTTTTACAGATAGATAAACAGATAACTTGATTTCCTTTTATAATTTAAAGTCAGTTTGAAAGTTCGTTGAGTCAAACAGATAATATCATAAAATAAGTACCGACGACACTTGGCTCCCAAAATCAACTAATTTTGACACTGTAAAAAGTTGTCAATTTGCGTCATCTATTTATGACATCAAGTATTATTATTACTTCCGTTGTGTTGTTGATTTAGCGGTGATCAGTTTTGTTATGATATGTTTGTGTGTGTGTGTGTGTGTGTGTGTGTGTGTGTGTTGTGTGTGGTGTATACATGTGTGTGTGTGTGTGTGTGTTGGCATTTTTCAGCAAATCGTGGCATTCATAGTGATATTATTCACTTGATCACATGAAGGTATTTCAGTCGCCATTTTGATTCTTTTTTTTACTATTAGGGTTACCTCGAGAGGTTAGTCATAAGTGTTATTAAAGGTGCTAGGGTGTTTGTTTTTCCATAACTTAAGTAAAGGGGAGACATTCCGAAAGCTCCTACATCCCCAGTATTCTTTAAATTTGTATTTTCACCGTTGATATTTTGTCAGGCATTTATTTATTTAGTTTGTCATATAGAAGTATTTTAAAAACTCTAGAACTCTTGATAGATTTGTGAAAGTTTAAAATTTCCTAATTTGACCATTGTTTTGATTTGCGGCCGCCATTGTGATTTGTTAAGTATTGAAAGGTAGTGCAAGCAGTCCGAGAGCTGTTTTTTTCTATTAGGGTTAGCTCGAGAGGTTAGTCATAAGTGTTATTAAAGGTGCTAGGGTGTTTGTTTTTCCATAAGTTAAGTAAAGGGGAGACATTCCGAAAGCTCCTACATCCCCAGTATTCTTTAAATTTGTATTTTCACCTTTGACCTTTGGTCAGCACGGTGGTAGAACAGCACATTCAACGTTCAAAATTCCAATTCTAATAACGGATAACAGCACCTGTAGCATCAGTCGCCAATCAGACACAGCTAAGTTACTGAAGAGTAGTTCTCTCATAATTTGGGATGAAGCACCTATGATGGACAGGCGTGAGTTTGAATGTGTGAGCAGGACATTTTGTGACATAACAGGCAGTTCAAAACCTTTTGGGGGCAAAGTGGTTGTACTTGGATGGGATTTTCGGCAAATTCTACCTGTTGTTAACAAAGGAAGTGAAGCCGATATATTAAGTGTCACACTTAACAAGTCAATTATTTGGATTTTTGTCACCATTTTTCACATGAACAAGAACATGAGGGTTACTGATGACAATAACTGTTTTGCAAATTGGCTTCTCCGCATCGGAAATGGTACAGAGCCAGTTTTCAGCGAAATAGGAAAGTATTCTGTTAAATTACCTACAGCGCTATGCCTTCCTGAAAATGACCCAGAATGCTTGATAAATACTGTATACAATGATTTGAATATGAACTTTGCGGATGAACGTTATCTATCAGAGAGAGCAATTTTGACTACAACCCATGAAAATGTTGACAAAATAAATGCAGCCGTTCTGTCCAGGTTGACCTCATCAACTGAACAAATTTACCGCAGTGGTGATTCCATTCAAAGTGACTCTGACATCAACTTATATCCGATTGAATTCTTGAACGAACTTACACCTCAGGGCTTCCTCCACATGCATTACATTTGAAAGCCAACACGTCAGTCATGCTGCTTAGAAATATATATCCTAAATCAGGCCTCCTAAATGGCACCCGTTTGTTAATAATTAAATTAGGTTCAAAAGTATTAGAAGCCAAGATAATTACCGGTAGTAGAGCTGGCGACATAGTGTTTATCCCTAGAATCAATCTGACGACAACAACTGATTCAGGCTTACCATTTATTATAAATAGAAGACAGTTTCCGGTAAAATTGTCATATGCAATGACAATTAACAAGTCTCAGGGGCAGACATTAAGCAAGGTGGGGATTTTCTTACCACAACCGGTATTCACACACGGACAACTGTATGTTGCTGTGTCACGGGTCAGAGGCTATAGTGGCTTACACTTCATGTTGGGCCACACAGAAAAATCAACCGAAGATATACCAAATTACACAGACAACGTTGTTTACCAATCTGCCCTCATTTAAATGATGGTGAGTACAGTATCGAATGAAAATAGTTCTTTCCCCGCGAAATTGCGGGCTTGTTACTAGTAATGATAATAATAATAATAATAATAATAATAATAATAATAATAATAATAATAATAATAATAATAATAATAATAATAATAATAATAATAATAATAATAAAAATAATAGTAATAGTATGATAATAAGAGTATCAATAATAAAAATAATATTATTATTGATAATAATATAATAATGATTATGATGGTAATAGTAATAATAATAACAATTATTACAATTATTATTATTATTATTATTATCATTATTATTATTATTATTATTATTATTATTATTATTATTATTATTATTATTATTATTATTATTATTATTATTATTATTATTATTATTATTATTATTATTATTAATATTACCATTTGACCAAAACAAAAAAAAAAACAATAATAGATCTAGAGCAAATTAAATAATGAAATAATATCGGAGAAATAAAAAATTCAACTGAATTCAAAAAAGAAAGAAAAAGTAAAAAAAAAAAAAGAAAGTGTGTGTGTGTGTGTGGGGGGGGGGGGGGGGGGGGGGGGGGGAGTGTCACGACTGGTTCGAATCTGTGCAGCTAACTAAAAGGAGTAAAATGAAAGGTGGCCTAACCCACTGAGCTGTCTATCCAGACCACTATGGGAATATCTTAAATTCATATATGAGCTAAACATAAATCCACCATTTTTGCTTCCTTGTTTTGGTAGTTATTTTCATCTCTGATTCGAATAAAAATATGTTGTTGGATCTGGTTTTGTGGACGTGTGATACTAAATTGTATTGTCTTGTGCGAAGAAGACAGGAAAATAACAGGTGTCGGTTTTGGGCTTTGGGGCGAACAACACCATGGCCTAGGAATTCGTCCGCGAAATAAAAAATAATTCCCGGTCATCCCCAAAATTGTGGCCAGAATGAGCAAATTATAGAAACAACAGATGATCAATAAAGTTAATAGGTAGGTAGGTAGTGAAAATTTAAATGGTTGGTGGACTATGAACAGATTTGATGATTAACAACTTTCTTCCTGGTTGAAAATAAAAAGTCGAATTGCCAGTTTGACGTTTTCAGATCAAAGTAACAAAAGAAATCTCATTGATCCATTTGCTTTAAAATAATTTTTTAAAAAGAGCTGGATTTGACATTTGATCACTATTTACTTTCATCTTGTGTTAAATATCACTTGATATATTAACTGTTTTGGGACACAACCACTCGTATTTTTTCCAGAATATTTGGTATTTTTCACGCCTAGTTTGGCATTTTGCATAAAATCTTTCTGCCCTCTTGCTACATGCGTCTGGGGATAACCAATTTTTGTTATCCCAAGACAGGTGTCTGGGAATAATGACAGCCTTTCTTCGAGACATTTGCTAGACATTGCTATTGCTAGATAGCTAGACTAGAATAATTAGTGGGTCTGATATTACCATATATGATGGAACTTGGACTCTGAATATATAGGTATGCCCATTACATGGATCTGGTGTTGCTGATATGACTGTCAATCATATGAGACTAGTACTCTGTCTATATAGTTTTGCCTCATTGATCTGAGATGTTGCTGTTACTGTTACAACAGTTACACTCACCCAACTAATTATCTCTGTGACTATGGGAGGGAATTATGGATCCATTGACTGAAAGGATTGTACTAGTAGTCTGAATATATAGTTTTGTCTCAATGATCTGAGAAGTAACTCTATTAATTAACTCTTGACTATGGAAGGGAACTATGGATCTGATTCTGATGCTACTCATTGACTGTAAGGAATGAACTATTGTATAGTGTACTAATAGTAGTCAGATTTTTTATGAATGGCGCATGTTTTTCTAGTTTTTTTCAGAAGTCCCTCTATCAAAAGTTGTAAAACTTTGTGTCAACCTCCGAATCAATTTCTCTTAACTGAATAAAGATTTTGGCCCATATTGTGATGCCATATATCACCAAAAAGATTTCTTCTTCACGACCTATAAAAATCTACTTTAAAACCCCTGTCATAAAATTAGAGATTTTACACTGCTAAAAATGTAAACATTTTCGCACCACAAAGTAAGATGAATTCATCGTTTTTTAAAATAATCTTGTGACACGGTATATCTAGTTCCGGCTAGTGGTTATGAGTTCACATCATATTATTTTCCGAATAAAAGCAACACACATTAACTGTTTTAAAGTAACAACTAATGTAGTTTGCATTCCATTTTGACTTTGTAATTTATTGCTTTTTATTTACATCACGTCACAATTACCGAAGACTGATATGAATCTCTAGCTTTAACTCATTTGAACTAGTGATTAAATACTCAAAATTGTCAAATTAACAATGAACGTTTATAGGCCTATTTAACTTTGAAAAATTGTATCTATGCATGAACGTTTCACACAGCATTTTAAGTTTTCTTTTAAACCTATAAGCTCTTAAACAATACGATATGATACGGAATCCCTATCTGTTCCTCTCTCGTAAAGCTGCGAAAAGAAGTCCACTTTTATCTATCGATAAGTCGTTAATTAAAGAGGACAGCTATGGAATTAGAATTTCACAATCAACCCTGAGTTTTGCATGTTATTGTTGTTGGACACAAGCACATATTTGTGGAAACACTGTATCATAAATTGATGAATTTCTACTTTTGACTGGTCTACATTAAATTTATGTTATCCTCTTTGGCATAAATAACAAGCTATTCCTCAAAAATTTGAAATCAAAATAATGTTGGAAGTGTGTAATTTTCACTTTCATTTGTATTCATCAATAACGTATATTGATTGTTATAAAATGTAAACATGTCTCTCGTTCCTTCGTATTCGGATTCTATACGAACATCATATGTTTCAATTAACTGAACATTCCATTTTAGCAAATTCTTTCATAATGGATAAGCGGAAAATCATGTTTTTGACACTATAATCATATTTGGGTTCCGATCCTTACTAGTTATCGATTTTAATATAGCTGTAATTTACTTTAATAAGCGAAATACTTTCCTATTGTTTCAAAATTCGTGAAAAGATATATTTTATTTGAACAAAATGATCCAGAGGTTCATACAAATTTTTGCAGCTGTACATTGTGAACAGCTGAGAACAAGAAGAAAAAGGCAGGCCCCTTTTAAAAATCCGACTATTGTACTCTGAATATATAGTTCTGTCTCATTGATCTGATATGTTACTTTATTAACTCTGTGACTATGGAATGGAATGGAACTATGAATCTTATGCTACTCCATTGACTATATGGAATGAACCAGTACTCCGAATGTTTTGCCTCACATGAACTGTTGCCTCTTGTGGGTCTGATGTTCATGGACGTGATTTGATAGCAAATTCAAGATGGGGAAAATTGTGGTGTTGCGAATTGTAATGGTAACTACAAGAGGAACCAGAACGGGAAACATAGTTAAACAAACTCCCTCCTCATGATGATATTGAACCACAACCGACAGAATTTGTTATTTGTGAAAGACATTGGTATGCAGGTGTTCCAATGAAAATTCTACCTGGCAGACCGATCGTCCCTTATCGGGATGAAATAGTGTTCAAAAAATTTTAAAATTAATAAATTCGAGAGATCCTAATTACAATTACGATATATGTAGTGCATCCCTTAGTAGATATTTTGGTATTCATCTTTTTCTTGGGATCATCCTCCACAGATTACCTACCTTTATTGATATTTTACATCTCCTTTCCCCTTCATCTAATTGTTCACTCTCATCTTCATCATCACTTTACATATACATTCATTAATCAAGCTTCTAAAGAAATCATCCTGAATCAATCACTATAAGGTCAGTTTTTAGAATATCTAACTACTCATTCTTTCCATTTCTTGGCTACTCTTATTCACTGCTGATATTAGTAATCATTAAATTTAAATATTTTTTGGACCCAGAATTCACAATCATCCTCAAAAATGGTAGATCTTGCCATATAATGCCCCTGCTTTTATTTTGGTTTGAATTTTCTAGATTTTTACTTGGCCCCCACTAGCGGGAGCTGAAGATTCCATATGTCAGTCCTTTCAGTACAATTGTCCTTGGGCTAAATTGATAAAATCCCTTGAATGCCCTTAATATCGAATTGATTGAACGATTACAATAATGATACCCGTGGTAAAGATAGTATAACAACATAAATGTACTCTTATATGGGTGATGGACAAACATATATATCTTTAACCTTGGCATGCAAAGCACTCACACGCGCGCGCACACACACACACACACACATACAGTCATACATCCATACATATAGATGATAACGATAATAAGGTAATAATGAATGATATTT
>NW_027627844.1:20000-30000 GCF_034508935.2 Berghia stephanieae | reverse complement strand
GAGTATTTGTGTTGTAATATTCGAACCACCAATATACCAAAACCATCATTATTCATAACACCCCTACTACAGCCACGTCTATCACAACATTATCTTCCCTACCACCACTATAACATATAAAATGACGTCGCACTTCATGTAAGCTCTTTGCCGGTTTTTATTTATTTTATAAAAAGAAATTAAAACAGGTTTAAATCATAACCTTATAATTACTAAAATAAACCTGCATTACTTATAAACAAACACCATTGTGAGAGATTCACACGTCTCATATCTATTGTAGCTGCTGAATAAATTATAATATGTTTTTGTGTCATTGTTGAATAAGCGGCAAGTTGGATGGCTTTTACAGTGTCAACCAATACTAGTTTAGTAATGGAAAGAGATTTATTACATACAAAGTCTTAACAGATGTATGCGAGTGCCTGGCCAAGTCCAAGAAATAAGAAGAAAACTGAGCAGTTAACTTGAAAGGTATAACATGAACATTTCTCCTGATGAGGGAATACATGGAGTTTGAAGCAACTAATACATATGTCTCATCTTTGCTTTTGTGTGTGTATGTGTGTGCTTAGTTCGACAAATGGATGATGCCAAGTCTGCAAAGATAGATCATCATCAAGCCCTACTGCAACCTCCTCGTGGTGTCGAACGGTAACAGGTCAAGCTGGCCAACTGCAGAGGGCGACAAGAATAGGCAATGGCAAACCATTCTTGTAACTTTGCCGAGTTAACTGCATGAATAAGTCCAAAAAGTTAAACGGTGACAGCGTAAAGGGGAGCATGTTTTCACGGAAGACTGCTGCCTCGCTCGGTTGGGAGCGTGATGTTCGTCAGGTCACACCGAACCGTCAGCCAGTTACTAGGCGAAATAAATTTAACAAATGTGACAAAACCAAAATTGGGACATGGAATGTCAGGACCTGTGCCCAAAAAGGAAAACTAAACAACATTCTGAAAGAAATGAAACGGCTCCAAATAAATATTCTTGGCCTGGCAGAGATGAGATGGAAAGAGCAGGGAACCATGTCAAAACAAGAAAACAACATGACATATAAGATCATATGGAGTGGTGGAACCTCTTTCCAAAAAGGAGTAGGGATGATCTTAGACCAAAAATCAACCAAATTTTACAAAGGGCACGTAGCAATCTCAGACAGAGTTTTGCTGGTTAAGCTAAGAGGACCTGTAGTTGACACCAATATTATTCAAGTTTATGCACCAACAGAAGAGGCGACAGATGCAGATATGACAGAGTTTTACCATTCACTAGACAAAACAAAACGAATGTGTAAATCACAAGAAGTCCTTATGGTAATGGGGGACCTAAATGCTAAGATTGGCAGAGGCAGAGATGGTGACATAATCGGACCACATGGACTCGCAGACAGAAATGAACGAGGAAACATCTGGGCAGATTGGTGTAGAACAAATAAATTAATGATTTCAAACACCTGGTTTCAACAACACCCAAGAAGAACCTGGACATGGCAATCACCAGGGGACAGAGCAAGGAACCAGATAGACTTTATAGCAGTATCATCAAGATTCAGAAATGGCATATTAAATTGCAAAACCTACCCAGGCGCCGATGTAGACAGTGACCATGTCCCAGTTGTTTGTACAATAAGGATAAAGTTTAAAGCTATTCAGAGAACAGCTGGTAGAATAAAGAGGGATTACAGGTTATGCAAAGACAATGGCATACAAACAAAAATGAGAGAAGAATTTGAAAATGCACTCATGATACAAAGCCAAAGTGAACCTGATAATGAAAAATGTGAAAAACAATTTGATATATTCCAAAAGTGTGTCAAAGCAACTGCAGAAAAGCATTTACCAATAGCTCAAATAAACAGCAAAAAGGAATGGATGACAAATGAAATTCTAAACCTATTTGAAGAAAGACGAAAATGCAACAGAGGGTCTGCAGAATACCAAACATTGAACAACCACATTAAATCCAAATGCATCGAGGCACACGAGAACTATCTAGACTGGAAATGCTGCGAAATCGAAAGAGAATACAAACCCAACCCCCAACAAGCTCACCAAAGAATAAAAGAACTATCAGGGAAAAGGAAAAGCAAAGCAGCAGGAAGTTGTATCCAAAACAAACAAGGGGAACTGCTATTTGAAGAACAACATATAGAAAGCCGATGGGTAGAATACATAGGCGAACTGTACAATGATCCAAATAGAAATGAACCACCACTGAAATTCAAAGAACCATTAAGCGGACCAAACATCACCAAAAGTGAAATTGAACATGCCATGGAACGAATGAGGGATGGTAAAGCAACAGGCCCTGATGAAATATCTGTAGAGGTATTAAAAAGCCTAGGAGATCTAGCAATTGATGAACTTCACATATTATTCAACAATATATACAATACTGGGAAAATTCCAGAAGATCTCTGTAACTCTATTTTCATAGCAATACCAAAGAAAGCAGGTGCAGTCAGATGCGAAAATTTTAGAACTATAAGTTTAATAAGCCAATCAACAAAATACTGTTGCGTATAATTATCAACAGGCTAAGGAATAAGATTAACCCCGAAATCGCAGAAGAACAATATGGATTCCAACCTGACAGAGGGACAAGGAACGCAATATACCTCCTCCGTGTTTTAAGTGAAAGAGCTATACAGGTTCAGACCCCACTATACCTCTGTTTTGTCGACTACAAAAAAGCTTTTGATAGAGTACGCCACGAAGAAATACTAAAACAACTGCACTCCATTGGCGCTGATGAGAAAGACCTCAGACTCATGCAAACATTATACTACACCCAGCAGGCATCTATCAAAATCGGAAACTCTACAGGAAATTCCATTCCTATTAAGAAAGGAGTCCGTCAAGGGTGTGTTGCCTCACCAGATCTGTTTAATCTATACCAAGAAACAATCATGAGGGGCATAAATAATATGGAGGGAATAAAAGTGGGAGGTCACAACATAAATAATATAAGATACGCAGACGATACGGTACTCATTGCAACATCAGAAATCCAACTTCAAAAGATTGTTGACAAAGTGGTAGTAGATAGTGAAGCCAAGGGAATGGAAGTGAATATCACCAAAACGGAATGCATGGTAATACAGAAAAACCCCGAAAACAACAACACCTGCAATATAACGATTCACGGCGAGCAACTTACCAACGTAGAAAGTTTTAAATACCTAGGTTCAATAGTGACAACAGATGGAAGATGTAACCGAGACATACGAGCAAGAATAACTCAAGCCAAACAGGCCTTCATGGACCTGGGAAACATTTTGAAAAACAAACAGATGTCGTTCGGGATTAGATTCCGAGTCTTGAAGTGCTACGTGTGGCCAATCTTGTTATACGGATGCGAAAGCTGGACTACAAATGCAGAAACACAAAAGAACATTGAAGCTTTTGAAATGTGGTGCTTGAGAAGGATGCAGAGAATATCGTATACTGCACACAAAACGAACGAAGAAGTGCTAAAACAAACATACCAACAAAGGAAACTAATGCCCTTAATAGTGGATCGACAACTATCCTTTTTCGGACACATAGTAAGGAAAGATAAGAATGAATACCTGGCAAGTTGTGGAAAAATACCTGGTAAACGCGCCCGGGGGAGACAAAGAAAAACACTCATAGACCAACTGAAGGGCTTCACCAGCCTAACAATCCAAGAGCTGTTTGAAAAGGCAAGAGACAGGGAGGAATGGAGAGAGATAATTCATGCAGTATCCGAAGCCTGGACCAGGCATGGAACCTAGAAGAAGAAGTGTGTGCTTATAAAACCTTTATAGGTAATATTTTATTGTTGCTATTTTTTAGGTCACAATTCCTTCCCTAATTCATACAAATTTATCTGCTTGTATTTCACTCATTAAAAGAGCGGGTAAAGAAATAGATAATCACTGATGAGGCTAGATGAAAATCAAAACTCAATATAAACTGGGGATTTTGCGTGGTGAGAAATGGATAATGTCAATTGGACTATCTAAATATGAAGATCTTTTTTATTATTTCAATAGCGCTGTTTGTAACTATGATAGGTGTAGTACACTGGCAAAATAGATAATGTTCATATTGACCAGAGTTTTAAATAGAACAAGGTTTAGGCTAAATTATACTCTAAAATCCGTGTAAAGTCTATAGACTTTTACCTCCGCACTGGCAATGACGTCAAACAAGAAAGCGTATTTAAGATGCTGTAGGGCAACGCAGCGTGGGGTCTTTGTATCTGCTGTGGTGGAATGGCTGGAAACTTGCTCCAATGGAGAAGTATCCTCCTCATCTGACTCCCAATCAGGCGATCTCATCCCCTGGGCATATATATATATTATATATATATATATATATATATATATATATATATATATATATATATATATATATATATATATATATATATATATATATATATTACGTTTACCACGGTTCACGGCCGGTGGCTAAAGACGGATTTTGACCCCAATACCGTGGGTGTTGTTGTTTTTTTTTGTTGTTTTTTTTTTTGGTGGATTTATTTACTAACTTCGGTTTGTTCAAAAACAGAAATAAATAACTACCAAGTTTCATATAATTGGCTAAAGATTCAATGTTAAGTAACAAGTTTATCCTGACGTAATACCGTTTGGAGTCTGTTGGTTACACAATTGGAAGCCTCACAGGCGTCACGTCTCAACAAGTCTTTTGTTCCTGTTGGCTTTGAACCCCTTGTAACAGGCTTTGAGAATGTTAGTGGACATTGCCCCAAATAAATTGGTTTATTTCTTAAGAATGCTGATTCCAGAAAAAAACAACCTGGCGTGGGAAATATCTGGCCGCTATCCTGAATGTTCCAGTCTTCCATTTGGTTGAGTGATCGGTACACACGATGAATAATACGGTTAAGACTTGGAGCAAACACTTTGAACACCGGTTAAGACTTGGAGCAAACACTTTGAACACCGGTTGATTGTAGATGTGCAGTTGTCCATGACCATGTAAAATGAGTACCTGGCCGTTAATAGCGTTGTCTTTGTCGGACAAAAAAAATGTACGCCATGTCATGTCTTGATCTAAATCTTATGTTGTTGTTGGTCAGGGAACCTTTGTAAAGTGCTTTGATCATGTTTGGTTGATATTTGCGCTGCATAAAAGCTCATTTTCAAAACCCCAATTTATCTGTTCCTGTCTATAAATGGAATTTGCAGCTCTTTCTTCATAATAATAATAAGCATATTTATATAGCGCCTTTCGTCAAAACCTCAAAGCGCTTAAAAAAACAAAAAAACAAAACAAAACAAAACAAAACAAAAAACCAAAAAAAAACCAAAACAAAAAAAACAAAACAAAAAAAAACAAAAAAACAAAACAAAACAAAAAAAAAAAACAACATCCAACCAAGGTATCAAAACAATTAAGAGCATTAAAGGGCATCAATACATCATCAATATAAATGTCATATACAATACATTTAAAATTCAATTAAGTAAATATTTCCTGAAAAGATATGATTTCAGGGCTTTTTTGAAAATGTCTATTGAGCTCGAGAATCTCACAGATTGAGGGAGATCATTCCAAATCGTGGGTCCGAATTTCATAAGAGACCTATCACCAAAATACTTAAGTTTAGTTTTAGGAGATGCTAACAATTTTGAATCGTGGGATCTAAGATCCAAAAAAAAACCAATTTGAGAGGGTGTGTCATAATTTTGGACTAAGTAGTCAGTGTCTAATTTCGTGGAATTGTTTCATTTGAGGAAAATGTCAAAATCAACGTTAAGATGACCCTCAAATGAATCATAATTGTCATCATCATCACCATCATCATCATCATCATCGTCATCATCATCATCATTGCCTTTTTCACCCTGGATCAGGGTATAGGCCACAGACACAGTTACCATCCTTCTCTGCCCTGAGCTAACTTTTTTTTTTATCTCGTCCCATGCCTTATCACTTCTCTGTATATCAGATTCTTTAATTCTCCCCAGACTTGAGGTGTTTCTGTCCGGATTGTATCCAGTGGGTTTCGCTTACTCCAAGTATATGCAGCCTGTATCTTCTCATCTCAGTCACAACTCGAGAGCTTTTTCCTGCTTCATACATGGTGCGAACGATCATTACCGACCATTTTCGGATTTTCCCCAAAGTGTCAAAGCCATCCAACATAAAAAATGATTTTAAAAAGCCCAAATTCAAAAGGAATAAGTATCTACATCCTAGACAATATTTTGTTCAGAAAAATAAGCTGTACAACACAGCGTCAAGTTCTGATGACTAGAATTAATAAATGGCTTGAAATATTATGATAAACAAAAGAAATCAGATTGAGAAAAATGCTGACAGTATGGTAACGAATGTGACGATTGTCCTGTAGTGGGTAAGGAAAGGGTTAACGCTGGAAAACACGTATTTTGAATTTGGCAATAAAACTCGTCCTCGCCCTTTAAATATAGATTGATTGAAATGACCCAACACTTGGCAAAAACTCTTAAACCTGGGACGTTTACGAAGACCTCGTGTCAATAGGATCCTAAGTTTGACCCCGTGACATTTTATTCCATGTTTTCATCTGTCACTTCTCCATATCCTATTTTTCTCGTCATTATTATTGATACAATAAGTGCCCCCTCCACATTTTTTCTGAATTTTATTCAACCCAATATCTGGGCGATTCCATGTGTGTCCTGTATGTCAATACAATCGTCCTATGGCTGCAGTCTTCTAATCCATGGCTTTGTCTTGTTTATGATCCATGTCATTAGTCATGCATTTCAAACAACTCGTAAACAATCAATACTTTCTCAAAAACAAATTTATTTAGGTCACAATGCACTTCTGACAATTTTCCTATGGCTGCGGTTACCTGGTCCATGGCTCTAAAAGATCGAAAAAGATATGAGAGAGATAGAGAGAACGAGAGAGTGAGTGAGAGAGAGAGAGAGAGAGAGAGAGAGAGAGAGAGAGAGAGAGAGACACTCTAGTTATCTAGTCCATGGTTCTATCCATGGTTTATTATTCAAATCATTAGCCATGCGTTCCAACCAAATCGTAAGCAATCAATTATTTTTTGTGAACAAAATTAGGTAGGCTTCAATGAACTTCAGACAATTTTTCTATGGCTGTGGTTACATAGTCCATGGCTCTGAAGAGACAGTGAGAGAGAGAGAGAGAGAGAGAGAGAGAGAGAGAGAGAGAGAGAGAGAGAGAGAGAGAGAGAGAGAGAGAGACTCAACCGGCAAATCGATAACTTAAAGCCCCCAAACGTCAAGAATGGACAAGGGGCACATATTGTATGATTCATTGTCCGCACTGCTATCACTATAATAAATAGTATAAAAGAAAAATATTAATAAAAAAAAAGTAAAAGTGATGGTTGTATTATGGTGCTGGTTTGTTGCTGGTGATAGTAATTATGATGTGGTAGGTGGTAATTTAGGAATAGTGACCATGATGATGGTGATGATGATGATGATGATGATGATGATGATGATGATGATGATGATGATGATGATGATGATGATGATGATGAAGACCAAGTGACTGAGAGTTAAACTTTTTCTTTATACCTAAAGCATCGCTGTTTGACACTGACCCTCTAACAAAACTTTCATTTACAGATTGCTATAGATAGAACGAAGTTGGCGTTGTCACGGTACTGTAGAACGAGCTTGAGTCTCAATGGGAAATTAGCTTAAGACCATGCGTTGTTATTTTTCAAACCTGTTGTTTGGCTATCTTGTGTAGACAACGCCTTTCAGTCGTCTAATGAATACTACTCACTATGGTTATATAAACACACGGCGGGCCGAAAATCATCACCTTCTATTCTACGCACAATGCAGGGTTGATTGTGTTGAAAACCTTCGGGGCCGGAAAATAACAAGTCATAGTGCAGGTTACCGTACGGTGTAAGTCCGTAAACGGGTGACCAAAATTATTACATAGAGAAGGAACATTATTCAATGTGAGTCCAATCTAATAAAGATCAATAAAATCATAGAACAGAGAAGACACATCTGTTACTATGCGTAAGTCCCAATTAATTATAACACAGAGAAGGCTAAAACTGTGTTTTAAAAATAATAGATATTGATCGGCTCGGTGACGAATTTAAAAGCGAGATTTATATCGTGTAACATCTCCATAGAAGAGTGTGATAATATAAGGTGCCCGTTAATAACGTGTTCTGTCAAATCTATCCGGATATAAAATGATAGATCAAAGTTGTGGGCATGAAAATATTTTAGAAGCACAGTTCTTCTCAATATTTGTTGGACCGTGTTCGGTACAGAGTGAAGAAGTATCCACATTGCACATCTTCTTCACGAAAAGTCGAGCAAACTAGAGACAACAACAAGACAAGTTTAGAACCAGTTACTATTACTATGCGTGATTACGAGGGTTATGACGTCATTACTGTTGAACCCAATTTAATACTGCAAGTAAATTGTATGAACTGTATTTGGGGTTGAATGCAAAGAACATCAATATTGGTCTCGACTTTGATGGAAAGATAATTATTTTAATAGGTTTGTCTTGAATAGATGGTAGAACACTTGAATCACACACAAAGGGACTGAGATTGATCCCGGTGCAGTCGAGATTTTTTTCTGACCATTCCTATCGACCCAACAGTGAATAGGTAGCTGAGTCTGTTAGATTCCGTGGACCGTACTTTGCGATAGACTAGCGTCCGATCCAAAGGACAGCAAGCAAATCCTATTGTCCGTTTCACGCTATAGAAACCGGGATAAACACCGGCTCCATGGGCCCAATTACTCCAAAGGAATAATTAGTCTTGAAAAGAGAATATTATGAGGGTTTTAATCAATTAATAGCAGTCCTCTGGAGGACAAAGATCTCAACAAGTGTGTATGAAAGAAGCCAGACAAAGAAAGAAAGAAAAATAAACATCCCAAAGAATCAGCCGACCTCGATGGGGATCAAACCTCAGACATTCTGATTACCGGTCAGATATTTTAACAATACATTCCTCTGGAAGACACATAGTTAAAGATTTTGCTAGAGAATCGTCCTTCAAATATCGATCGATTTCAAATCGCGACCATCATCTTGTCGATCAATCTAAACCTGAGACTTTGCTAAGTCTGCATAAAAGTTTGAAAATACAAAAACAAAGAATGTATATTATATAGCGCAACATCCACTAACCGTGCTCAAAGAGCTTTGCAAATGGTCCCTGTTCAATAAACAACAAATAAAAGGCCGCACAGACATTTTGTTTTTACCGGTGACGGAGATTGTCTTGGTCAGTGTGACCCAATCCATGCGTCAGTAGCACACCACACGCTGTGAGGTATTACACACGTCACCGGTCCAGTCACTGTCTCTCTATTCTATTTTTCGCGTTGTCACAATAGTGATTAGTTCGGGACTACTACTACTACTCTTACTAGTACTACTACTACTACTACTACTACTACTACTACTACTACTACTACTACTACTACTACTACTACTACTACTACTACTACTACTTACTACTACTACACTACTACTACTACTACTCTACTACTACTACTACTACTACTACTACTACTACTACTACTACATACTACTACTACTACTACTACTACTACTACTTACTACTACTACTACTACTACAGCAAATACCTATTGCTTTCTACGCTACTAATACTACGTGATAAACACACCTACCTATGGCATTACTCCAAAGGAACTATATATATACTCTGACTAGAGAATACTATATGAGTCTTTAATCATATAGCTAGCTCTACTCTAACACAATACTACTCTATACAATGTGTATACTACTAACTAGCTCATACATAATGACTATACAAAACAATAATATATCCTCAAATCTACTACTCTCTACTATCTATACACTACTACTAACTATACTATTACCGTCACTACTTATAACAATACATATCTACTGAATACTACTATACGTTATAACATTATACTAAACATCTCTTCAATACTATACATCATACTACTCACAATCAGCTACTATCTTCATACTATACTAACT
>NW_027627844.1:15000-17500 GCF_034508935.2 Berghia stephanieae | reverse complement strand
TACAAACAAACAAAACTACGAGAAAAAAAACGACAAAAAAAAATCAAAATTGTATGAACGCGATGTGAATAAGAAATCTTAGAATTGATACCAGCGTTTAGGTAAAATACTAACAATATCCGCGAGGCGGATATAACCTATCATCACACAAAACTATGTGCAAGCTTCAATTGTTATAGCATGAATGATAAACATTAAGTGAGAATTAATAATAAAATGGCTGTGCTGTCTCAAGCAACAACAAAAAGCTGAGTGACTTCAATTTCGTTCCTTTTTTACCAGTGACTATGAATGACAGTGATTTCTGTCTACTTTTGTACTTGTAGAGTCAGAACTAACAAATCCAGCTGTCCAATCACTTTTGGGTGGACAGAGGGGTCAATTTCTTTAAAAATTAGGACTTGACACAGGATCAATCCTGATCCTTTTGTGTGTGAATGACTTGTAAGGATGAGAAAATGAATTATGATGGACTCGATTTAAGCGTGTGAGAAAATGCCCCCTTGATGGATTGGAATCGTCCAACCCGATTTCCATCTCGTATTTACAGCTCTGTTCGAAGTCAGGGAAGCTACGTAAATGGTTTCCGGGATTTATTTAGGCTCGAAACAGGGTCATCGTCCATAACGTGCTTGAAAGGGGTATCCCCATTCCCTCTCTCTTTCATCTTGTTAAACCCGTTGTTTGTAATTGTCTATCCCCTGACATCGGGTGGAAGGGGGGGGGGGGGGAGTGGCTGGATTGCTGCCCTTTTTCGGGCACTAGGGGTCGCTGCCATCGATCATGACACTATGTGTATGGACTTGCGAGGTTTTGCATCTCCCTTCTCCCCGTTCTTGCTTCTACCCCACACTGGAGCGCAATATTCCGCGGTGGAATAGTATAGTGCCAGGACGGATGTTTGGATTAAGAAGGTCATTACTTCTGAAATCGAAATTTTCTACCTGTACGGTAAAGAGTGATGCCCCCTACCTGCGGCACAGTCTTCTATGGCAAAAGTTTAGAACCATACAGCCTCCAAACTATTAATGATATAAATGATGCAAGGCTGAAATGTTATAACAACGGATACCTATTTAGACATTTATATACAGTACACAATTTTTCAAGACAATTGGATGAAATTGTCGTCATCATATCATTTCGTCATCATCATCATCATCATAATCTTCATCACCATCAATACTACAACCACCACTTACACATAATCATCATCATCATCATCATCATCATCATCATCATCATCATCATCATCATCTTCATCATCATCATCATAATCTTCATCACCATCAATACTACAACCACAACTTACACAAAATCATCATCGTCATCATCATAATCTTCATTACCATCAATACTACAATCAATCATCATCATCATCATCATCATCATCATCATCATCCTCATCATTATCTTCATCATTATCATAATCTCATTACCATCAATACTATAACCACCACTACCACATCATCATCATCGCCATCATCGCCATTACTAATACAACCATATCCTGTGACTTGTTTTTAAAAAAATATATTGTTGGATCTGTTTGTTTTGTCTACAAATTTTATTTTTCAAAAAAACAAAACAAACCAAAAAATCTGGAAGGATGAAAACAAATTTTATTTTGATATTTTTCCCTTGTCTGGGTCACCATGACATTAATACAGGCTGAGGCGGTGTTAAACGTGTTTTTTAAAATCTCTTTTTAAATATGATTTTGTTTGTTTTGTTCACAAATACATGATTTTTTTTTTAAGTAATGAAAATGAAATTAATAATTTTTTCTCGTCTGGGTCACCATGACATTAACAGTAAAACGATATTGCAATATCTTGATTTTATAGAGACAACGCTACTTGGGGCTTATCTTATTCTTACCCATGAGTGTAGTAGGTAAGGAACCTTTTACAAGGACCAAACATTTCGCCATGTCTTGTTGAAGAACAATCCTATCTATATACATTTTTACTACCGTAAAGCATTTGTCAGCCTACATCGAAGGGGTCTGTGTAAATTAATCAGGCACTATGGAATCCCTGCAAAGCTGTCCAGATTGATCGAGATACCCGATGAGGGATTGACTTGTCAGGTAATTCATGGAGGGAAACTGACTCTGGCATTTAATGTCTCTGTCTACTGCTGTACTTATAGAGTCAGAACTAACAATTATTCACTCAATACCTAGATGCCATTGTGATCAATACTCGAAATCATATTGAGCGGAATATATTGTGTGAATGAGGGTACAGATGATTAATATCAATCTTATTGCTGTGAACTTTAATTAATGCCATTTAAAACTAATTGGTGTAGTGAGAACTAATAAATATATAGTGTTTTCGACTCGACCGTAAGTAGACGCAACCTATTAAATAATAGAAATTGATCAGTGGTGAAAATGGCAATTTGTCAAAGATGAGGAGAATGTATCCGCCCACCTGACAAGATCAAGCCGAAATGCAAAAATTACATTACATTATGATAGCTACGTAACATT
>NW_027627844.1:0-10000 GCF_034508935.2 Berghia stephanieae | reverse complement strand
GGATGGATGGATGGATGGATGTATGTATGTATGTATGTATGTATGTATGTATGTATGTATATTTGTGTGTCCATTTGTACTTTGATTCCATCAATTGGAATATCTTTATTGAATTCGCGAATGACCTCGATGAACTTTGTAACATCGTAACTAACTCTAGAACCTTTTGTGAACAAAATGTTGTGAAAAGAAAAACAAAAAATCATTGGAGAAAAACGAACGGTGACTGACAAGAGCGATAAAAGAGTTGTTAAATGAGAACAAATATACATTCAAAGCTGGTGACCAAGATGAAAGGAGAACAGTTGAAAGAAAATTGAAGAAAGTAATCAGAGGGAGGAAACAAATATACAAAGAAAATATTTAGAGGAAACTGGAATGTGAAAAGTGTATAGAACAATATGTGACCCACCGTCTCTAAACGGTATTATGTCGGGATGACTCGGGTACAAAACATTGAATTTATTGACAAAAACACGAAACTTGGGGTTTGTTTTGATTTGTTATGTTAGAGAATGAAGACAATTTCTCACAATGCAAAAGCTCAAAAATTGATATTTACTATCAATTAAATTCTAAAGTCACTTTTCTGGGTCCAATTCATCCCGACATAATACCGTTTCGAGACGAAGGGTCACATATAGTGATTGTATCAGGAATGAACGGTAATAATATCTAAAAAATTAAAGTTAGACAGGGGTGCAGAAAAAGAATATTATGTTGTTAAACTCAACAACTGCTATGCTCGATTCGATAGACGCTATTTCACAGACGAGATTAACAACCGAACTGAACGATTCGTTACATCGCTGTCCTATACCTGAATTTGTTTTTAAACGACTGGGGCATATTTTAATTTAGTTTTGTATTCCGGTATCATAAGAACCACATTGTGATCGAATGCACCGAGAGGGTCCAGTTGACGAGAAGAATATCCGTTTTGAATGTTTGAGTAAAATAGATGGATTGCGCGTTCGTTTCTGGTGTCACACGTGATGTGTTGTTGTGGGGGAAAAGTGTTGTCAGGAGGAGCGTGACTGAAGTCCCCCGTCACCAGGACGATGCTATCGGGTGTTGATGTCAGTTGGGTGTTCATACTTTCCGCCAGACATTCCAGTACTGTCGGTCCATATGCGTCCGGTGGAATATAGAGGACAATGATACAAGCCTGAATAAATCCCCGTGGCAAATGATTTGGTCTGACACGGTAAGCAATCCCAGGGTCGGTGTGCTGGTTTTGTTTGTGACGATGATATTGGTTGAATGACATCACCTTTCAGTTAAATAAACACACACACACACATACACACGTCACCACCAGGGGCGGTTGCTGGCTGTTTATTTAAGGCGGCATGGATCGAAAACACATTCTCTCACCCTACCCCAGTGTAAAATGAGTACCTGGCCGGAAACAGCGTTGTCTATGTTGGAGGAAAATGTTATCTCACCCAGCAGACATCATTCCTCAATTTTCATGTTGCTATTGGCTTAGGAGCCCTTTTTAAGTGTCATGAGCATAGTCAGTGGATATTGCGCAATATCAATGTTCTAGTTTATTTATTGTTTTTAGAATGTGTGTATATTATTGTGTGTAAAGGGGTGGGGGGAGCATTTTTGGTTTGAATTTTAAAAAGGTGTACTCACGTAACTGGTATTTACGATGGGCATGTAAAAGATGTCCATTTGTTGACCTTCCTGTAAAGAAAAAAATTATACAACTCAATCACTGAAGTCTATGGATCCTTTCATAGCATCGGTAAGAATTGTGATACACGTCTGTGCATTGAGATTTGTGAATGTCATTTTTTTAAACAGTAACATGACAACAGCAATTAGACTGTCATAGAAAATGTCTTTGAATATCAACTGTGATAACAGTCAAAATTTAATAGAAGGAATTAGAAGATCCAACCACAATGCGCTACTACTACTTCAAAGACAATAGATTTACATAACTACAAGTTAAACTCTTCGTCGCCTTAGAACTGCTTTATTCCATCTCCAGATATTCTTGTTTTGAGAAAATGTAGTTTAAAGTTTTGGATCAAAGTTTGGTTACTTATTTATTGTCCGATTTTGATGCGAGTTTGCAAGGACCTTAATATCATAACACTCTATCATATCATTTATTAACTTTAACCCTATTTCCATACTTGGGGGCCAAAAAGACCCCAGGGGGGTGTTTTTTATTCATAAAACAGTCAATTTTTGACATAGAGACCTGAAATTTGGTGACTTTTCCTAAAATGATGAGGTCCATGACCATGCCAAATTTCATGTTTGTCACATGCATAGTTTACTCACACTGAGCATGCTCATCTGGAATTTGAGATTTTCGGATTTGGGGTCCAAATGGACCCCATGACTTTAAAGAGAAAAATACTAGAAAGTACGATTTCCTGATTTGGGGTCCATTTGGCCCCCATGACTTTATATAGAAAAATATTACAGATTTCAACAAAGGAATGCTATTTCTTTCATTTTATTCCACAATTTTCTATAATAATAATAATAATAATAATAATAATAATAATAATAATAATAATAATAATAATAATAATAATAATAATGATAATAGTAATAATAATGATAATAGTAATAATAATAATAATAATAATAATAATAATAATAATAATAATAATAATAATAATAATAATAATAATAATAATAATAATAATAATAATAATAATAACAACAATAATAATAACAACAATAATAGTAATAATAATAGCAATAATAATAGTAATAATAATAACAATGATAATAGTAATAATAATAACAATAATAATAATTATGATAATAATAATAATAATAATAATAATAATAATAATAATAATAATAATGATAATAATAATAATAATAATACGTAATAATAATAATAATCATCATCATCATCCTCATAATCATAATAATAATAGATAATTTTTATTATTGTTAGTATCATTATAATTATTATTATTATTATTATTATTATTATTATTATTGTTGATGTTTTATTATTATTATTATTATTATTATTATTATTATTATTATTATTATTATTATTATTATTATTATTTTGATGATGATGATGATGATGATGATTATTATTATTATTACTATTATTATCATTGCTGTGGTTGTTGTTATTATTATTTATATTATTATCATTGTTATCATTATCATCACCAACTCCTTTCCATGAATGATATTGTTGGTTTCATGAAGTGATTGCAATATAGACATGGACAACACTTTTACAAGTGAGTGGAGTCGAAGAAAAACATGTGCCAACAATACCTAGGATCATCCAATACAATTTGATAATGGTAACAATTGACTATATTCATGCTGATTCTCATTGATGCAATAATACCTTTCAAATGTAGAAAAACATTAGAAACAAACAAACAAAAAAACAATAGCAAAACATAATTCAAAACTTATTAAAATTAATCCGAGACTCACCTATAGTAAATGTTATGAATTAAAAGGCAAGAAAAAAGTTCCACTATCACTGAAATATCGTTGTAGAAATATGATTTTTTCTGATCAAAGCATGTGAACATATTCATTTACAAGTTACAAGAGAAGTACATATTATTCTGCTACGCTGTGAACATGTAAATTCTTCACATCTGCTGCAAGTCTTTCTGAATTTTACATCATTTTTTTTCTCGGACATTTTATTGATCTTCCCCTTGTCTCATTCTTCCTCTTCCTGTTGTGCTGTTGATCTTATTCTCCCATCTTGCACTTGTACATTTGTTCTTGTCCTTTCTTCGTACATATCACCACAAGAGTACTTTTCATTTTCTTAGTGAAAAAAAATAGAATACTCCGGAGGCAGGCTTTTTCAATTTTCTTTGAATGCATGACATGGTTCTTTTGGATTTTATGAACTTTGATAGAATTCTTCCTATATGTGGAATTTTGTTCTTATTCCAAGCAGAGCATTCCTCCACAAACAATGTATTTTGGAAGTTGCCGACTTCTATTGTTTCTTCAGCTTCATATACCTCAGATTTAGAATCGGTGGCATCTATTTCTGGATCTGGCTGCAGCAGAATCAGTGGCATCTCATCAGTGATGCTTTCAGTTGAAGAACTTGTATCATTCCCATTCCAATGAAATGGTGAAATACCGCCAGTGTCTGAAGGATTAGAAGAAGAAAATTATATTGGGAAGGAACACACAACTGGAAATGGCGATGAAAGAGAGAGAGGGAGAACGAAAGAGAGAGAGAGAGAGAGAGAGAGAGAGAGAGAGAGAGAGAGAGAGAGAGAGAGAGAGAGAGAGAGAGAGAGGGGGGGGGGGGGGGGGTATTTTGGGGGTGTGAGTATATTATTATTATTTTGAAAACTTTATTTTACTGGAATCCCCAATTGACAATTATTGTCATGTAGTAGAAATAAAAGAAAACATCAAATATGAAAGTATCTGAGAGTAATGTGATTACAAAACAATGTAATTTTCTCGTTGTCTTCATGGATTTGCTGTGATATGCTGAAAGTCACATCCAACGAGTCAGATAAAAGAGGTATAAATGTTCGATTTTTAATCTTTAAAAAAACAGCTTTTACTCTGAAGTCTTTGCAGCCAATAAATCAAAAAATTGATGAGTTGTCAATATTATTAATTTATACCTTCATCATTATCATCGTGGGGGAAAATCATCCATTACCTGAAACTCGATTTGCAACAGCTCATCTTTATCTTGCATTATTAATTGATGATATTCTGTCAATTCACTGGTTAAAGATAAACTAATCTTACACCAACTTAATATTTATTTTACTATTTCATACAATAGAAACATACTTGATAATGCTGTTACTGTTTGGAGAAATGACATTCTAACAATCAGAATTGAAACTCAGATTCTCATATTAGATTTCATATGATGCCTGTTATTAACTCCGAGCTAACAACCATTACACATATAAATGTAATAGGTACCATTCAGTTTTAAATAAATAGTAGGTGACATACCTTCCTCATGCACTGGGGTTGCCCCAGCAGACTACAACTCAATGTATATCTGAGTATTCAAACTACCAAGGATGCTGCACTTTCTCCATTCGTCATGGTTTAGGTCCAATGCAACATAATTTAGACCACATAACGGATGGTTGAAAATTAAAAAAAAAAAAACACCCAGCAACATACAAATCATTTAGTTAGCAAATTTAAGAATTCAAAAGCAATAATATCAATACAATATGACTGAAACATAATGTAGACATTTAAGCTAATTTATTAGTTCATCTAGAGATTGAATAACGGTACAAGAAAATAAATCACTTGTCATAAGAAGTTACAAACAAATCTGTGGTTAGGTAGGGTACACACAATAAGAAAAGATAATCGAGAAGCGAAAGTAAGGCAAGTATTGGAAGAAACATTAAATTGAATATTAGCGATTTCATGTATCCATTATTGTTTCATCATTTCATATTTGGCGATTCTAGCTGGTACTACAATCATAAAGTTAACGATACTTTCAATTCATTTTTCTTTACATAGGATAAGTGTCAGAATAATCATCACATATCTAATGAAAAAAAGTAATGAGTTAGTACTTACTTGGGTGTGTCTTGATTAGAGTTGATGAAAAAGTAGGTAACTGAAACTGGCGCTCATCATATTGGACAGCAAACAGGAAACAAAATGACCAAGACAATTATTGTAGATGCCATCTACCAGTAAGTTTTGGATCATATTGACACGACTTTGTCACTAAATAAATAGATGCATAATGTCACAACAAAAACAACAAAATGATGCAAACTTATATTGCCTATATACATTTAATGAGAAAATATGATTTTAACTGAATTTTCCATTGTACAATCATGGGGATAAATGGCCCTCAAATAAGAAATAAATAGGACTTTCTAGTATTTTACTATGTGCAAGTCATGGGGTCCAAATGGACCCCAAATCAGAAAATAGGACTTTCTAGTATTTTTCTCTTTGCAAGTCATGGGGGCCAAATGGACCCCAAATCAGGAAATAGGACTTTCTATTTTAGTATGAAAATAGGGTTAAAATAATGATTTAAACTTTTAAAAACGTTGATTTTGAAAAAAATCAGTTTTGGAGATGGAATAATGGAGTCAAAAACTTGAACAAACTTTGTGCTGCTTTATTCCATCTCCATAACTTCAAGTCTCAGAGTAGCTTTTATTCCATCTCCAATTCATGATTGTTAAATTTGGACTACATTTTTTTCTTCTTTTGAGCAGTTCATTCTTAGTAGTAGTAGTAGTAGTAGTAGTAGTAGTAGTAGTAGTAGTAGTAGTAGTAGTAGTAGTAGTAGTAGTAGTAAGAGGAGGAGTAGGAGTAGTAGTAGTAGTAGTAGTAGTAGTAGTAGTAAGAGGAGGAGTAGGAGTAGTAGTAGTAGTAGTAGTAGTAGTAGTAGTAGTAGTAGTAGTAGTAGGAGTAGGAGTAGTAGAGCCCATTCAGAAAATAACCGTAAGAGTATGAGGTTATCCATGCCTTTAGAACTGGATTACAATCCAAAAAGACTTTCATGCGATAGACAACACGTCATGTAACCAAAAGGTGCAAAAAGAAAAAGAAATATAGAGCAGTAAAGTTAGGTGCCCCAAACGTAAAAAATAACAAGTTGCTAGTGATTTCCTTTAGGGGCCGGAATAATTTACGCACAATATAGGTCTCCCACTTTTGTAGTTTGAGTTGTAGGCAATACACTTTCAGTATTGAAAATATGTTTACATAAAATCTAACAGTTGCAGAAATAATAATATAAGGCTAAATTATTATGAAAATCAGGCTCCGAATAATTCTCGTTTTGTTCACACCAGCGCAATAATTTGCTCTGGTCTAAAAATAGATAGACTGTAACTTTTGATAAATTTTAGAAAATTTTACCTTTTGTTCCATAAAATATCCATATCTAGACATTATTTGATGCATGATCGAGTATTTATGAATATGTGTTTCTTTTGCCACCTAACAGCCAAATTTTAAAGGTTATTTTTTTTCTATTATTTACATTGGAACGTGAGCTGTCAAGACAGGAACATGTGGTTTGCCACGTGCTTCTCGACCTTTGTTTACGTATGGGGCACCTAACTTTACTGCTCTATATCGATACCAGTTGAACCTACGTGGTGCAAAGAGCAACTAGAAATGGAAATAATGAACAAAGCAAAGTCCGATTTCAAATCAATATATTCATATCAGATCATTTTATTATTCAAATCAATATTTTCATATCATATCATTTTATTATTCAAATCAATATATTCAGAGCATATCATTTTATTATTCAAATAACAGAATATAATACCTGCTTCCATGCAAAAAAAAAAAAAAAGAGGAAAAAATAACAATATAAAAACCGGACCAACTTGATTAACAATAAAAATTTTTTTTACTTTCTAAGTTTGAAAATTGCCACTAAATTATAAATACTTCATTAACATTATTTCAAATTGCATATAACAATTATCAGGTATTTACCCCATCACTCACTCTCCATATCTCTCTCCTTATACTAACTCGCACCAGTTATGCGACTCCTAATCAATTTTATTATATTTAAAAAGTCATGTCATATTTCATGTTTATATACTACTTATTCAAAATTTATGTGGGTTATGACATACATTATGCATTATGTATAAAACTTTAATAGTCAGAATACAGAAACCTATTAAGAGTATTATAGGATGTAAAACAACAATAAAACTGATAACCAATAATAAGTCATGAAAAGTTAATACTAGCAAGAGAATAAAGCGAAATTAATGTATTTTATGTATTGCTATAACTCCTGATCTGGATACAGATTACATTGTGAATTACCTACTTCAGAACAGTTTCAACGAAAACTTTGTCTAGTTCGGGAAAGTAAGGAAGCATAGACAATAAATCTTTCTTCTTGTCATCAGGCAATCGATTTTTATTTAATACATTCAATTTTCTCCCGTGCTTCTCTGAAGCCCTATTATGATTTGAACAGCCACGTTTTCTAGTTGACAGGGTGTAAGGGTCCCGTCTCACACTTACTGTCGTCCATTCTGGTGACTGGTGACAGGTTTTATAACTAACTGTGCCAAGACTTTGACATAGTTGTAACTGGCGTATCTTAGTAAAAGGCACACGGCTAAAAAAAAACTCTTGTTGAGCATAGCTCTGAAAATCAAAAAAGTCCCTCATTTGGATTACTTGACTGTTTTTTATTGTCTTTAATTTTTTTATCAATCCAATATGACTAAAAATTTCCTGTTGTCTGAGATGACGCTCAATTACTGAGTGGACATCAACTTCTTGAATGGAACTGTGTCCAGACTCACAAAATTTCTGAGTAATAATATCAATATTTTTGTTTTTCTTAATAAACAAAGAGAGAGCAGTTGACATTACAGAATTTCTATTCTGGCAAACACAGGAGTCTGACCACAACGTTATATCAGACAGAAGAGGATGGTCTTTCAAAACCTCTTCAAGAATTTTAACAATGGCACTGGCCATGTTATTGGCAGCACGACCACCAGAGCCCTCATGCCAAACAGCAAAATATGCCTTTTTACTTAAAGACAATGTAGCAGTCATATTAAAACTGACTAATTTTCTTTTATAAAAAAATTTGAAATGCCACAAACCGGCAAGGGGAAAACATTTTCAAGATCAAAGCAGATAACTGCTTTTTCTTTACTATTCCTATCCCTCTCCCTCTCATGTTTTGTTGATCTGTAATTTTCAACATGCTGAACAAGCTGTTCCTTCTCTTTATCACCTAATCTCATGTTTTTTTCTAACAGTCTTAAAATCACTTCACCTTTGCTTGTTGAAGCAGCAAGTTCCTCCTGATTTAAATTCTTTGAATCTTTTAATACAAGTTCACATTTATCACATCTATCTTTTTTGGGAGCTAAAATGAAATGTTAAATTCTTTATTGAAAATTTCATCATATTTATGTTTCTTTACAGGTTCTATTTCTTTTTCCACACAGAGATCTTGATACATTCCATACATTTTACTCAAATTTAGAGATTTTTCCAGATATTCTCTGCATGAATCAGCCCTACAATAATGAGAGGGATACGGGGAAAGGAATTTATATGACTTCTCACCACGTCTAAGCACTCATCGCTAATTTTGTTTTTAACATTCTTCCCACTCTTTGGTGGCAAAGGTACACCAGTTTCAACACATCTCCGTTTCTCATAAAAATATGAAATTCTTATTTGAGAAATAACAAGAGTTGATAAGAAAAATGTCTTACAAACTTGGACTTTTAAAGAAGTGCCACCACATCGCAGAAAGTACTTGTAGCTGAACACTTTAGGCTTTTCATTGGTTACAGCTCTGCATCTTGCCTTTTCACATCTAATTGTGTACTCACTATAAAAGTGAGCTTTTGTCTCGTCATTCAGAGACCAAAACATTTTATTTATATTTTTTCTTTCTTCTTCAGAAATTTTTTCATTACATTTAAATTTACAATTTGAACAATTTTTCACAGTTTTTACTTTCTTTTCAGGAATTATTTCTTTAGTCTTAAGGCTCTGATACTCCTGACCAGCTTGTCTCTTTGTCTTAGAAACATTCCTTTTCCACTGAGTAGGGTCTCTTTTCCTTTTCCTGGTCACTGTGGGCCTGTTTGATGAAATAGCAAGAAAAAAAAAAAAGAATGTAATCATAATCAATTCTAATTCTATCAGTATTAAAATATAGCCACTTTTTCATTAAAGGAGATTCAAGGTCTCGCAACATTTTAAGACAATATATAAGTAATAAATTCTAGCATTCAACGCACAGAAAAACATCCTCAACTTTAGGCGAATAAACTATAGAGAATATTCACACAAAAAATATATATAAAGCTGCAAATCTACACCATCCATCTCAGAACAACCACAGATGTAGAAATATCACAGTAACATAAGTAACCGTAAAAAAGAAATACACAAATAAAATAAATTAAAAATAACAGTGTGCCACAGCTTAACAAAAAAATTGATTAGTAATGAAATTATTGGATGA
>NW_027627843.1:0-4840 GCF_034508935.2 Berghia stephanieae | reverse complement strand
AAATGTAAACCGCTGTTTGTTTACGAAAGTTGTAAGCAAACTCATGTGTCAAGCTGAACAAAATGACCAATCGTGATGTTAGATATTTCAAAAACTGTGAATACTTCTCACTATGTGGGTCACTTTGAGCACATATTCCAATGTGACCAATGACCTCGAGCACATGGAAAGGTAATATAGATCATGCCCATTTCCTATATGTGACCTTCTGTCCTATGACGACGGCAGAGTAAATCCCATAATTTTATTACAGGAGACCTTGATTGAGGGTAATTCAATGTTTATAGGTAGACGATATCCGACACATTATGACTGGTGGCGATTGGTTGTTTTATCGTCAAGACTGGATTGTTTTCAGGAGAATCGGACCTTTTAAAAACATTCAATTTAAAGCTCGTCTCGAAATTGAGTAGACATTATATGACATATTATATGACTTCATTAAAGGGGGTTGAGTTAATTTTCCCTAAAACTCCAAAAAACAAAAAAAACAAAAAAAAAAACAAAACACAAAACAAACAAAAACAAAACAAAACAAATAAATAAAAAAAAAAAAAAACAAACCCCTAACAAACCCCCAAAAATCCCCACAAAAACAAAACAAAAAAAAACGACAAAAAGAAAAACACACAAAACAAAAACAAGGAAATTTTTTTTAAAAAACAAAATAAAAATTACCCCATAAATTTTTTTAAAAAAAACGAATTTAAATGTGACCAAACGCGCCGAAGCGGTATTTATATTGAATCAACTATGTCGTAGTGGAAATTGATTTGAATTTGTAGCCAGTAAAATATTATTCCTGGCAGATTCTAATCGGTATGGTGGATCGGTTGACAAACGTATCTCCCCCTGGCTGGCAAAAAAAAAAATAACAAAGACCTGAGTGACGTCAATTCATTCTATCTATAAGGGCCAACCCAACCGGAGACTGACTCCGACGGCCCGGCACTGCCGTCCCCTGCCGTCTTCCGGATAAAGACGTCGGGCACGGACAATGTACGAAGAATAAAGAAAAAGAGGCGATAGACCTACCCATACCACGCACCCGACGGCCTCTGCCTATTTTTTCGAGCTTGGTATGGGTGGGTCTAGCGGATCTACTCTTTATTCTTAGTATTTTGTCCGTGCCCGACGTCTTTATCCGGAAGATGGCAGAGGATGACAGAGTCGGGTCGTCGGAGTCAGTCTCCGGTGTGGGTTAGCCCTAAAAGTTCAAGGTCACACATAGTTTTGTGTGTTGGTCTGTTATACTTCCGGATGGCAATGTTGTGAGCTTCTTAGCCAAGCGCCTACTATCTATACAGGTGTGCAAATATTGAACTCATGATGACATACCTGGTACACCAGACTGTCCATGTACACAATGATAGCACTAATGATGACACGGAACACCAACAAACCTGTACCTTTGGTCAGTTTTGCTTTCTCTTTCTTTGTCAGACCTGGAATAGTAAAAAAAGAAAACAACCCAAAAACAAAGGCATAAATTTAATCTTGGTGAAATTGATAGGATGTACTTAACCAGACCTGCCCATTACCACGAAAAAATCGTAGAAATACGATTTCTTTTGGCTCCAGCTACAGAGCTGCAAATGTCTCTTTGACTCAATAAATCGTGTTGAGAAGGAAAGTTTACCTTATTAGAACCTATAATCAGGATATCGGAGCATTTTTGGACCATGCTGAGTGCAAATTGTTTATTTCTAATGCTATTTAACCCTCTCCTTGCCAGCTATTTTTAGAATTTTCCCCGAAAATTTACTCCAACCCTACACAAAAATAGACTTTTCTACTCAAACAAAAAAGTAACAAGTACATTCTACACAGAATGTTGTTCAACACAGTGTTTAGTATTTTTTAGCTGTAATCAAAGCATTTCTTTAGATTTTATGATGTACAAGAGACATCAGAATGAGAAAATTGTCGGTTGCATCGTAACGAATGTGACGATTTTCCTATGGGTGGTAAGAAGAGGGTTAAAGTGAAATTTTCCTTTTTTCCTTTGAAAACTACGAATTTTTGAAATTTCAAGTAGGCAACTGTGATTGAAATAACTAAAACACTTACCCGCACAAGGAATTATAACAACAAGAGATGAAGTGAGTAGGAAAGAGCCAGAAGACAATGTGGATAGCTCATACGGTAGAGTCACGCTCTCACCGGCCAGGCGGAGTTTTCGTACCAGTAAGGTCGCTGGTTCAAATCCCCATCACAGCCGCGAAAAAATGTTATTCTCTATTGTCTTCTGGAACTTTCCTACTCACTTCATCTCTTGTTGTTCCCAACATAAGTGCCTGCCCCACTCACTTTTCTGAATTAAGGAAATGTATCGAACATAATTAATCAAATCCCTTTTTTTTAGCTTGAGCGACCGAAGAGTTTCTGCAATGACTGAATTTAGGAAAGACAACAGACAAAGCCCAATGGACTCTGCTGAACCGATGACGTCTTCGCCAAACAAGCAGCTTCGAATTGCGTCGTGGAGCGTTCGTACCATGTATAGATAGTGTGTGCTTGGCTTAGAATTTCACAACATTGCCATCCGGAAGTATAACGGACCAACACACAAAACTGTGTCTTAGCATGAACGTTTATAGTCTGCTTAATACAGTTTAGTGAGAATTACTCATAAACGCGGATGGCAAAAAAAAAAAAAATAAAAAAAAAATAACAAAGACCTGAGTGACGTCAACTTCGAACTATCTATAAAGCAGGAAAAAGCTCTCAAGTTGTGACAGAGACGAGAAGATACAGGCTGCATATACTTGGAGTAAGAGAAACCCACTGGATACAATCCGGACAGAAACACCTCAAGTCTGGGGAGAAGGTTTTATATTCAGAGAGAGGGGAGTAGGAAAGAAGCTGATATACAGCGAAGTGATAAGACACGGAACAAGATTTTAAAGAGAATTAGCTCAGGATAGAGAGGGATGGAAACTGTTTGTCTGAGGCCTATAACCCTGACCGTCATTTTTTGGTCAGTGTCAGGTTGTAAGTTTACGATGGCTACGCCCTGACCCAGCGTGAAAAATAGCAATGATGATGATGATGATGATGGTGATGATGATGATGATAATGATGATGATGATGATGATGATGATGATGATGATGATGATGATGATGATGATGATGATGATGATGATGATGATGATGATGATGATGATAACGATGAACCGAAGGCTACAATAATAATCTCGAGACAAAAACCAAAGGTCCCTTCTGTAAGTGGGATTTTAAAGTCGGTAAATATAACATTATTGTATTTATTTAAGTAAAATACTCATCATTTCTGCCAACCGCATAAATCGTACAAATGCACAAAAGTAATATGCTTTAAAATTTAAAGTTTAAAGTCTGTTGGAGATAATTTAGTGAGAAGTAATCATCCGGCTGAAGATAGAATGTTGAAAAAATGCGTGCCAAATTTACGATATATTGAATACAAAAGAACAGAAGAGTCCGAGGGTGTTAACCGACTTGACATGGTCTGACCCAGATACGCAAAGTTTGCTATCAAAACACTTTTGTTATTCCCGAACTTTCCTGTCGTTGTATTCCAAGGGAAGACTGGAATAAACCAGGCGTCAGCCAAAGTGAGCTAAGGCGAGATGACTTGCTCAAGGCCACTCGCAACGAGGCAGGTAGTCGAACTCGGTACCTTTTGAGTACGAAGCAGAGACCGCACCGCTGAGCCACGCTGCCCCCACAAACTGAAGGACTACTCTCTTCTCCCCCCCCCCCCCCCCCCCCTCTCCTCCACGTGATGAATGGTACAGTCCACTCCGGATAATCGCAGCACCTTGGGTTCAGCGAAAATGTTGCGATTAACCGAAGTTGAGTTTCCAGTCCATTATCGCAACATTTGAAACATTAATATGGTAAACTCAAACCCGTTGTTGTAAACATTGTTCTCAGTCCACCACATACTGAGCAATATGATTGAAATAAAAAGCAGCTTTGATGCAAGTCGGACATCTCATTCAGATTTGATAAACTTTCACTCTTTTGTTCTCAACATTTTTAAGAGTCAAAGAGATTAGCCTTGATGGTCACAAAGCACAGTTGTCAATCCCAAAACAAAGGATATCTCTTTACATCTGTCATTGTCTACCTGTTGTAAAAACTATACTCAGCCCCCCTTGCCTCCTATTTAAGAGCCACAGATGACATCACGAACCCATACTGCAAAGCCCCACCATCTTTTGTCTATAATTGAGTGGTGACACAATAATGTAGCATTAAATCCCGCTCACTCTCGATTTTTCAACCTGTCATGATTTCTTCCACGATGAAATTTAATCATGATATTTTGTTTGATTGATTTCTTGAATTTACCACTTGTTGAGGGCAAAAATTTATTGCGATTAACCGAAGTTTCTTGCAATTAACCAGTGACTTTTATATAGAATTAATTCTGTTTCTTGAGAAATGTTTCGATTAACCGAAATTTGAGATTAACCGAGTTGCGATTATCCAGAGCGAACTGTATTTCGAAATCCATTGAGAATTCACATAAATCTATAAAACGTCACGCTGTGTCATCTTACCTACTCTGGTGGGGCTGATGGTGTCCACTCTTTCCTTCTTCTTCAGGGGGCAGTAATGTCTTTTTGCCGTATTTCCGTCGCCGGGCGTCGATATGGCGAAAGTAGGCAGTGATGTAGATGTTATCGAATGTCAAGTTGCTGAGATATTGACTGAAAAAAAGACGGAGATGACAGAAGCTAAAAAATGCTGATGCGTACAGATAGTATGCGCTTGCCAAAGGAACTCACAACATTGCCATCCGGAGATATAACGGACGAACAGACAAAACTATGTGTAACCTTGAACGTTT
>NW_027627842.1:0-4845 GCF_034508935.2 Berghia stephanieae | reverse complement strand
TAACTTTTATGAAGCTTTTGAATTTTTTTCAAATCAAATTAATTTTGGTCTCTTTTATGATCCAAAGTCACAAAAGATTCATCCCAGCAGTGGTTGCCGTTGAGATAAGACTAAGACGATAAGAAGGGAGTATGAGAGTGGGGGTCGCGGTCGAAAGTGGGGTTAACGACAGTTAAAAGTGACGGTGCTCACACTCAAGACAGAAGATCACCTGACTGCTGGTGGCCAAAAAACCTACCGTTTCCGCACCACTCGGAGCAGATCCATCTCCTTGTGGGAGCTCCTAACACTTTTCTAAAGTAATCCATTGTATAATTTACGTCAAGCAAAATTTCAACCTCCCAGACTTTGGTTCGCTTTGCATCGTAATCGTAAACAATGTTGATTGTTGCAGTCGTGTCTACCGGAAGTTTAAGAAATTTTTATTTTCATGAAAGTTTTACAGCTTAATTTCTCCATATATTTGAAATATTAACAAGAATTTCAATGATTTTCATTTCAACTGGTGAGATATTTAACTAAACAAAAATCAGGTGATTCATTTGAATAAAATTTGCCTAAATCAATTTCATTCTTATCCTTTCCACTAAAGGGAAGTCAAGATATTTGATTCGCAAACTATATATAACAGAATTCCTATTCGAGTTTTAACACTGCCGGAAAGTAAACTTTCGGTTCTTTGAATGACCTCTTATGACCCGAAAGTTAATGCCAACCTAGCTATATTTTTTACGAAAAAGTCAATTGCATGGAAAAACTATTATCCAGAATGTTTACACTCTTCTTCTCGTATAGATTTCAACATATTTTTATCCCACAATTTTAAAGTTTAAACACTAGACTACATTTTCATAATTTCGGTTTAAATTTATGTTTCATCAGCAAAACAACACTTTCATACGATTTGCAACTTTTAAGATTTCTATTGGCATTATTCATCACTTTCTGCTATCATTAGTGCTGGGTCGAGTTTGAAACGATCAAATCGAGCGGGTTTTCGATCGAGTCTCTAAAATCGAGTCGGTTTCGAGCGGGTTCGAGTCCAGTGACGTCATCGAGCAGTGATTCGTTTAAAAAAAAAAAAAAAACACGAGCAACTCGTTTGCCACAGGAAACTTCACATACCCCTCCCTCTCTTATGTCTGTGGCTGGCTTGACTGCAGCTGGTTATGATGGGGGCTTGCCAGATGGCCAAGTTCAAAATTGGTTACTAAGAAATGTTTTTCTATTATTATTCATTTTAAAAAAAATCTTTTATTTAAAAAAAAATGAAAAGATAAGTTTTATCCAACTGTAGTCGATTGTTTTATTAATTAAAATCAATGAGTTTTTTCAAGGGAGTCAGGATGATTGTGGTGTTTGATAATGTGAGGTTCTATTTGGACTATTTGGCCAAGAAAAAAATATGGCTGTTTGGAAGCCTTGATTTTATTTATTTTAATTATTTTTTTTTTATGATCTTTCGTCGCATCACACGCACACACCCACACACGCACGCAACACAGGCACACACACGCACACACACACACACACACACACACACACGCCATCAAAACTGCATCAGTTGTTGATTTGGTGAAGGGGTGGCACGTCAACCCCCCCCCCCCCCCCCCCCCCCGAGAAGGAATACCCGTATTCCCTTGACAATTCATATTTATTCGCGCCAAAAGTTGTCGGGTTAACCCACTGACCGCCCCCACTCACATTTGTCACTGGTCGTCATCGAGGCGCGCGCTTTCTTGCTTTGTCGGTTACCTTTCAT
The DNA here is from genome assembly GCF_034508935.2 of Berghia stephanieae. NCBI lineage: Eukaryota > Metazoa > Mollusca > Gastropoda > Nudibranchia > Aeolidiidae > Berghia > Berghia stephanieae. The sequence goes on along the minus strand of NW_027627842.1, from coordinate 3,083 downwards.
CACACATGTTCAAATCTTTATCTTATAGCCTATTTACTACTACTGCTATAATTTTATTTAAACAGTGATATTACGGTTGTTGCCTTTCCTGCTCTCGGCTTAGTATAGGTTGCTTTAAAATTTTGGGCAGGAATATGAATATTTAACATTGTTACTTTCTGTTTAGTTTTTCTTTGTGTATGTATGTGTGTGTGTGATGTGTGTGTGTTGTGTGTTGTTGTTGTTGTGTTTGTTGTTGTGGCTGTTGTTTGTTGAGTTTTGGGGGTTTTTTTTGTTGTTTGTTTTTTTTTTGTGTTTTTTTTTGGGGGGGGGGGCGGTGCTTTTCTGACATCCAAACACCAAACCCGAGACTATTTATTTATTTACATTTAGTTACGTTGTTTGGTTTCTTTTTTTTTCTCTTCATTTTGTGTGTGTTTGTTTTGTTTTTTTTTTGTTGTTTTGTTTGTTTTTGTTTCCTTTTTTTGGGAAGGGTAGTTTTATCCTTAGTCTTTTTAAAAGATGTATGGGATTACCCTAACTTGGAACGCACAATAGGGATCGGCGTCGTTTCTGAGTTCAGTCATTTTTTTTCATTTTTTTTATTGCTCAGTCCATTAAAGTGGAAGTAGGTATGTAGCTGGGTGGACGCTATTTTAGATCAACGGAAAGCACTTTTCGATTTACTAGCATCCTATTAAAAGTTTGGGGTCCCAATAGCTCAGTAGATAGTGTGCACTCGCTTAACATGCAAGGGAACCGAGCTCGATTCCGGGTGAAGTAGATACATATATTCTGACCCCTTGTCTACCTGTAGTGATTGGGAAGCAAAGTCTGTTAGATCTGGCGGAAAGTTCCTTGCGATAGACTAATGGGCAATTGCTTTCGTAGTTTTCCGATATGGAAACCGGACTGAACTCCGGCTTCATCGGGCCCAATAGCTCTGAAGAAGTACTTTTTAAAAAATATTAAAAGCATGCATTTGTTGCGATCCTTAATGTTGTGATTATTAGTTGTTCTGTGGCTAAGCGGTAAGGTGTCTCTTCTTGTCATAAATCAAGCGATGTTAAGCGTTGTAAGTGGTCGAGTGGGTTGACAAGTGATCCTGGAAAATTCTGATCCCGAAGTTAAGTCCTTGTGTAAGGCACTTACCACACATTACTTTACTCGACTCAGGTGTGATGTATAACTATCTATAAGCAGTGACGGATACTATTAAGATTTTTAGTACAAAAAAGACCCGAAAACAGGCGACTGGTACTTTATGAAATGGATGTAGGTTTGTTTTATGGCCTGCTAGGGGGGGAATTGAATTATTATGAAGTTCATTGATCCGTGGAAATGAGCTTTGAATTCATACACCTGCTGACCACTCCCATTCCAATATAAACGACTGATTAATGTTCCCATATTATAAACTATAGTTAGCTGAAAATCTTTCTCTGTCGGGGCCCCAAAAGTATGGAATAAATTAGACAAAGAAATCAAAGACGCTCCCGAGCTTTAATAATTTTAGGATTCTTTTGAAACTATTCCTTTTCAGATAAGTTAGCAATAGTAATTTGTTTGTTTTTTTTTCCTAGGTATGGTCTTTTAGGAACAATTTGTGAATTCTGCGAGCTGTTTTGATTGATGATCACATTAACATGTGTTGATATTTATTTTATTTATTATAATTAGTGATGATGATGCTGGGCTGCTGCTCCTGCTGATAATGATGGTGAAGATAAATAAATTATAAAAAATAATAATAATAAAAATTCCCGATATTCATCCCATAGGGAGGTTTTTCTCTACGGTCTATTCTAAGGGAAGACTGGAATAACCCAGGCGTCAGCCACAGTGCAGGCGCCGCAAATTGAGCTAGGACGAGGTGACTTGCTCAAGGCCACACAGTGCAGCGGCATCTAACATTGAAACATTCCATATTCAAAGCTAACGTTTTACTTTACTGTAGGGTAGTGTTCATTGATAGATGGATGCGTGTGTGTCATAGAAATAGCCATAGTATCTGTCTGTGTGTGTGTGTGTGTGTGTGTGTGTGTGTGTGTGTGTGTGTGTGTGTGTGTGTGATATTCAACCTTTAGTAGGTTTAATGAAGTCTTGTCACACACGCGTGATACACCTACACGAATTTCCCTGCCACCCAGACACACTAACATCTGACAATGGAGTGAGGGCTGTGGAAGAACCACAGACTACCGTTGTGCAAACGATGGCGATTGGTATCGGATGGCAAACTGTGATCGTTTGAAAATGATTCGAAACACTCGTACTCGTTACCCTCCGCTCGCTCGGATTCGTGATCGTCTCAAGTCTCAAGATCGTCTCTATTCGTCAACTCGAATGATCGTTTTATCAACTCGCTCTTCCGGAATTGAGATCGGACGGTGAATCGTGGCTTCGCGCTCGAATGTCGATCGAGTAAAAGCGATTTCGAATAACCCAACACTACTATCAATCATTGATTGACTGACAACTGACATAGACGTCTATGTCATCTTTAAATTGGAAAAGGGGACCAAGACAAGAAGAAACAAGTTTGATTTGCATCTAAGGTATCCATCCACTTTTTTGGTCTTCTATATTCCTAGGCTCAAACCAGATATGTTCTGAATCGGCACAAGTTTTGTAAAACTCCATGATGACTTAGATCTAGACTTCTAGAATGCCGGTTTAGTAGATAGAGAGTAAATAATTCTAGAGTAAGATCCTCTAGGTACTTTGCCTTTTGACACCACGCTATCTAGATTACCCAGGGTCAACGTGGAATAATAAGATGTCAGCTAATGAACAGACCAATTTCCAAACTTTTCTTCTATTGCCATTGCTAACAACTAACTCAATATATGTGACCCTCCGCCTCGAAACGGTATTAAGTCGGATTTTTCAATTTTGGGTATTTGGTACCCAATTCATAGCTTATTTTATGCTTTAAAATTTGATACCAAAATTTTATACAATTGTGATTATTCATTGCCGAGATATGACCGTTTGCAGCTAGACAAAGAAATTATAATAGCACGGGGTTTGTGTACAAAATGCACAAACACACACAATGTAACACACGCATGCTGACGTCATGAAGCATTCCCCGAGCATTA
>NW_027627841.1:0-4847 GCF_034508935.2 Berghia stephanieae | reverse complement strand
GACCATTTTTGTCGAAAAATTTTTCCGGTCCCTAACGGAAATCATAGCAACTTGTTATTGTTTCGTTTGGGGCAGCAAACTTTACTGTTCTATATTGACTACTGTCTGGAGTACCAATTGGTATCGATATAAATTTTCTCATATACCCGCCAAAACTAGCCTTGGGTCGAGCTTGTGAAACGATCAAATCGAGCGGGTTTTCGATCAAGTCCTCTAAAATCGAGCGGGTTTCGAGTCAGTGACGTCATCGAGCAGTGATTCGTTTGAAAAAAACAAAAAAAAAACACGAGCATCTCGTTTGCTACAGGAAACTTCACAGACCCCTCCCTCTCTTATGTCTGTGGCTGGCTTGACTGCAGACTGGTTATGATGGGAGCTGCCAGATGGCCAAGTTCAAATTGGTTACTAAAAACGCTTTTGCTAGTATTATTCATTTTAAAAAAAAATCTTTTATTTAAAAAAAAAATGAAAAGATAAGTCTATCCAACTGTAGTGGGATTGTATTGTTAATCAAAACCATGAGTTTTTCAAGGGAGTCAGAATGCTTGTGGTGCTTGGCTATTTGGGGTCTATTTGACTACTTGGGCAAGAAGAAATCTGGCTGTCTGGCAGCCTTGATTTAGCAATGACTATCCGCACAAATCTTTGGGCCTCTTTTTCGTTCACGAAGTGCCCGAATTCGCGTCAAAATATGGGACGAAGCCGTTTCGTATATGCTATTTAAAAAAATTAATTACGACGCTGTTTATCGATGAATATGACTGAAAGTTGGCACACAGTTAGAGAAAATGTCATTTTAGATTATGTCAAGCGACAAAACTCGCGCGATTACCAGAAGACCGTTAAAAATAGATTTTTTATTCTTGGAGTAAAATATTTCTAAAACTACTGGGCGTGGAGGTTTTTGTCGCTGACAAGGTAATACATGAACATTTACTTCTTTTTGGTTGTAAAATTTCATATGAATATGACGAGTACTTTCCGTATTCTACAAAACACCATCCTAATTTGCTCTTCAAGTTTCAATATTTTAATCTATTTATACGCAAGACACAACCAAAGGTCGAAAAAAATGCCGAAAAAGCGTCCCATATTTTCGCGTTTTTTTTCCTCTTTGCGGGACATCCAAATAATGACACCTTTGAAACTGCATAACTTGTTTATTTATGAATGGATTTTCAATAATTCAAAAACATTTTTACTCAGTGGAAATAGGGCTTTGATTTTAGACAAAATTTTTTCTCAAAAAGAGAGAAAAAAAAAACATTTTTCATAGTTCATTGCTACTTGATTATGATCGTTCGTCGCATCACACGCACACACACAACACACACACACACCACACACACACGCCATCAAACAGTTGTTGATGGTGAAGGGTTGAGATCCCCCCGATATTTCATATTTATGTCGCGCCAAAAGTTGTCGGCCGCCCCCATATCCCATTTGTCACTGATCGTCATCGCCTCTTGTGTGTGCGGGGAAAGCTCGTGCCTTTCATTATTTGAAAATTAAATGAACAAGAATGGTGTGTTTTTATTAGGTAGGTAGATAATAATAATATTTAGCAGGTTCCACCCCAAACACACGGATTGCCGGACACGATGATAACGATGCCGACGACAATGGATGACGATGATGATGATGATGATGAATATCGTGTTTCTGTTTAAAAAATGAAATACTTTAGCAGGTTCCACCCCACCCCCACCGGATGGACCGGACCCGAAGATGATGATTGTGGTATTGTTGGCTGTTACGGCTGTGATGAGGATGATGATAATGATGATGATGATGATGATGATGATGATGATGATGATGATGATGATGACGATGGCGCAGATGGTGATTATTTGTTCGGTCGCTCAGTGGTACGGTGTCTCTTGTCACAAAATCAGCCTTGTCAATGGCCGGATGAGTGACAGTGATTGTTGAAAATTGTGATCCAGACGTTAGGTCCGTGTGTAAGGCACTTGACTCTGGTGTGAATGTATTTTTATCTTATAAGCAATGACGGGTATTGTAAAGAGCTTTAAGGGGGGACTGTAGTCAAAAATCCATTTTTGATTTGTAATGCTAATATTGCTATTCCTGTTATTTTAAGGTGGTAGGAGGTCTAATTTGATGATTAACACCAAAAAAAGCCAAAAAAAAATTTTTTTTAGACATAGTGAGAAAAATAGGCTAAAAATAGACCAAAAATCCCAAAATTTCTTACAGTAATGCAGCCAAAACCAACGAATAGATCTCTTCCAAATTTACACACAATGTTTCTTAAACAAGAGCTATACCATGACGTAAAGGTTTAGCAATAGTCTTGAAAATATATTTTTAAGAATTTTTTTTCGATTTCGGCTGAAAATTTGGCGCGGAATTACATTAAAAATTCGATTTAAAAATTCATAAAACTGCTCAATTTTAGTTTACCCCAAAACCCCTACGTCATGGTACAAAACACATTATAAGAAAGATTCTGACCAAATTTGAAGACAATCTGATGGAAAATAATCCAGATATGAATGTTAGAAAATCAGAAATGACGCAAATGGAGTTTTGAGGGAAAACGCAAAATTTGTCTTTAATTTGATAATAAGTTAATTTTGCAGCAAGCAAAGGAAAACATCCATCAAAATTTCAAAGTATATTCATATACAACAAGAAAACAGTTAAAATTTGTACATTTATCAAATTCTGAAAAAATTTGATCGATTCGCTAACCCATACCCCTAAGAAAAAATTTGCGGAAAAATTGAACGATATCAGTTTTTTACAAAAAAATTAATTTAGCGATCAAATATGCTTTATATTTATAAAATTCATCAATTAAATCTCATAAAACTAAGAATTGATGTATAATTTGATGTTAAACACCCAAAAAAAACTCAGAATTTTTTAAATAAAATTTTTAAGGGGCATTATAGGCTAAAAATTTGACGTAAAAACCCTAAAATTTCTAACATAGATGCACCAAAAACTAGCATATAAATTTCTTTCAAATTTAAACACAATGTTTCTCACAAAAATAGCTATATCGTGATGGAAGAATTTATCAATCGTCTGGAAAATAAAATTTTTAGAATTTTTGTTTGATTTTGACTGAAAATTTGGCGCGTATCGACAGAAAAAAATGAATTAAAAAATTTATAAAATTGCTAAATATTAATTTACCCCCAAAAACTTCCATCATGATGTAAAAGACATCATAGAAAGATTCTGAATAAATTTGAAGATGATCTAAAGGAAAATGGCTAAGATAGGATTGCTAGAAAATCAGAAAATGACATAAATCGGAAATTAGAGAAAGCGCAAACTTTTTTAATAATTTGACATGGAGATGATTTTGCAGGCAAGTAAAAGAAATGATCCATCAAACTTTCAAAATATGACCATTATAGGACAGAAAACAAGAAAACTTTATAATTTAATCTAAGTCTAAAAATTTATAATCGATTCGCTAACGCATACCCCTAAAAAAAACAAAAAACTATATAATTTCAATTTTTTCCGTATTTCAGAGATAAAATAATTTTGAGGTCAAATATGATTTATATCTTATGAATTCATTATTGTAATCACAAAAACTAATTATTTACTGTATTACAATAGATTATAAAGAGATTTCTAGATATATTAAAAAGTCTCGAAATATGATTTCGTAAAATATGATATGGCGCGCTACCCTCATTTTCAATGCTGCTTGAGAGACATGTCATATAAAATTAGATATCTAGTCAATTTTAACTGCAAAATCAATTCTATTTTAGACAATAAAACAGCTAAATGATGCAAATAGATATAACTCAGAATAAAAGCAATTTGCTTTCCCAAACCCCTTGGAAATAAATTCCTTTCGCCTCAATGCAGGAAAAATCAACACCACTTGTTTGCCACCGCTTTTTTAGTACCGTAGTTCCACAAAGAGGGTTGATCTTGCTCTGGTTGGTAAAAAAAAAGAGATATTTCATTATCAATTTTGGAAATACATTATAGTCATTGACATAAAATGCATCTGTCAAAGAAAGACCAATAAAGAAAATGGTCATCATTCACACCAACACAGTTGAAATTTCATTGTTTTTACATCCACAGAACAGAACTCTTGGCGACAAACAATTTTCTGTTATTAAGTTAATTATATTCAATAGTAATTCATTTCAAATGATGTTTTATCATTTTCATTTAGAAAATGAGTATTTACTTTATTGATCATTAATCAAAATGTAAAGGCGCTATGGAGATTTGGAAACATTACTAACCAGTGTCAAAGTCAAAAAGTACATGCAGACACTCTGCTGTGCTGGCCCAGATGATGGTTTGCTGGTTGATCAGTTTGCCACAGGAGGGCCTCAACACACCTTTCCAGAATAGCCCTTGAGCCAGCACTTTATTTATTGTCAGGACACAGTGCAGTCAACTGAATTCTTTCATGTTAGCTGTCGATGAAAACAAAAAATTAAATTAAATTCACTGCAGTGAAAATGGCACATATGCCAATGCCATTGCTAAAGTCTAAAACAACAACAACAATAATAATAATAATAATAATAATAATAATAATAATAATTAAAAATTAATAGATAATAATACTAATAATAATAAATAATTAATAATAATAATAATAAATAATAATATATAATAATATATAATTAATAATAATAATAATAAATAATAATAATAATAATAATAATAATAAAAAATAAATTTGGAAAAAAATTATCTAAGATTGTCATTATCATTTCCTAGACATTCAAACACTACTAAAACTGCTACCATACAGACCTTATCATTATCTATCATAGATATTTACTCTCTCTTTTCTCTCCCTTCTTCACTATCTCTCGAAAAAA
>NW_027627840.1:0-4847 GCF_034508935.2 Berghia stephanieae | reverse complement strand
TGTCATGCTTTTATATCTTTATGTCATAAAATTTCCCAAATTCCCCCTTAAAGGGTTTTTTTTTAGTGGCGGGGGGGTTTTCTTGTTTTATGCAAGGTATGATTGGTGGTTTGTACTTACTTACCCGAACCAGGGGACCCCCCTAAAAGCTCTATTTCTTAAGTAAAAAAACTCTTAAATTAATAACGAAAAACATTCCCTTATTGTCTTTATATCCATTTTTTTTGTTTTTAAAAACCCGGGGCCCGGGGTTTTTTATTCATTCTAAAGTATATCATTCTATTGTATATCGTTATATTTTATATTTATATATAATTTTATATATATATATATTTTATATTATAATAATATATATATTCCTTCATGACTTTTCTACACCCCTAATTTTTTTTCTTATTTGTCATTTAATATTGAATATATCTTGTCAAGCTTTTAAGCAAAAATTTAAGGGCTTATTGACTTTTCCGGGGGAAAAATGCATTCATTTTTATTTATTTTAAAATTTTTTCTACATTTTGGATAAGCACAAGAACACTTATACAGGACTGGCTGAGTTTTTGGGGGTTTATTTTAAGTTGAGGAAAAAAAAAAAAAGAAAAGACAAAGTTTGCAAACTCCGTGTGTTTTAGGGGAAGGGCAGGTGTAAACATGGCGTTTTGTGTATTTTTATTGTATTTTTTATTTTTTTGAATTTAAGCATGGACATTGTTTTAAGGCATTTCTTGGTTTTTACCTGTCAAGGCGGTTCAAGATTTTTGATTTATACGTCCAACATGCCAATAGAACCATTGTTCTATTTCAGACAGTATTAGGGCTCTTGTTGGTAGTCATTTATACAAATCAACACATCCCGTTTTTTTTTAGGGTCAGACGAGGGAGATTTTTTTGGGGCGCTTGGCCCCCCCAGGGAAAAAAAATTTCCCTTTAAACCGTTTTTTTTCCCAAAAAGTAAAGTAAAATAGTTTTTCAGAGGCATAAAAGGCCTTTGGGGAAAGGAGCAAAAGTCCATCATTAGTATTTTTTCCGAAAAGGCCCAAAAAGCCCCCCCACTGTACCAAATCATTGGGGTTTCCCACAAGAAGTGGGAAATAAAAAAAGTTATCGATTTAAAAACCTGGGCTTTGATCCAAGCCCCTTTGATTTTGTAATTAGAGTGCTCTCCCAAATTTGGAGTTTTGGTAAAGCAAAAGTAACCCTAAAAGACTTTAAGGTTTTGTGACCCCCCTCCCTTCAAACGGTAATATCAAAAATTTTTTTAAAACCTTGAGCTTTTTTTTTAGCGCAATATCCACAAAAACGTGTAAAAGCGTTTTTTACAAGGATTTTCCCCGGGGCCAACAGCAAAAACTTAAATGTTTGGCCCTGACATCCAAAGGAACCTAACTATCGGCGAGGAGGTTCGAATCCAGGACCTTTTCCCATCCCAAAAGAGTGTCATACCACAAGACCAAAAAGCCGCATATATCTGAAAGAACTTTAAAGGTTACATAAACCTGGGTTACCGTTTTAAGTTTGGTTAATTTTTTTTTGGATTCTTTCACGGCCCTTTTTATATTTTAAATGGAAACCCTTGTTTTCTTTAATCGAGCCACATAACACTACGAGCTTGCGAGTGAGTTTTGTTATTGGGGCGATGAAAAAAAAAAAAAAAATATAACGAAAATTTAAAAAGATACATAGTCGTGGGAAAGGGAAACCTTTAAATTTACCCCTCAAAGAAATATTCTTAGATTATTTCGTTGTAGATAAGTTTTTTAAAAAGCTTCATTTTGCAATAAATGTGGGTTTTGCTAAAAAATGTTTATTTTAGGGAAAAATTTTTTAGACCATTCCAAAACATGTCAGAAAGACCGCGTTCACTTGGGGTTCCCTATTTCACGCCGCACTAACCGGCACTGAGAAAAAAAAGAAGGAAAATTTTGTATGGAAGATCAATAGTCAAGCATTTTCAATTCTTTTTTGGGCAAAAACCAATAGGTTTGCACTATTAATTTTTTCCCTTTTCAAAATGAAAGTGTTGATTTAGACATTTCCCTTTGCATATTAGATTTATACTGATCTTTGTTGATTAGAGGAACGTTAGCCCTTTTTTAAAAAGTTATCAATTATTTTAAAGTCGTTTAAAAAAAAAATGAATATAACAGCTTAAAAGAATGAAAGAACAAAATATCCAAAACCGAATTTTTTGGGCCAAAACCCTTTTTAAGCCCACAAGAAAAAAAATAAGAACATAAATACATTACTTAAAAAAAACCAAAATTAGACGAAAGAAAAATATTTGGCGCATCCTTTTTTCCCAATTTAAATTTTGGAAAAGTAAAGAAAAAGAAGCTTTCACTTGGTTACTAAGGGGTGTAAATTGGCGGAATATTAAACTACCCAAAAATTTTGGTGCGTAAAAAAAAAAAAATTGATCTGTAGGGAAAAAAAAAAAGGTGTCAAATGTATTAGTTGAAATAAATCCAAATAAAGCAGTGGGAAAATTTGCCTTTTTTTCATGAGGTTTTGGGTTTTACAATTCGTTTAAATTTTTTTTTTAAACGCCTTTTTAGCAAATAGACTTGTGTTCAAGATAAAAGTCATCAGCTCTTTGTTATTGGTTTCTAGGGCTGTTTTTGGGTTATTGTTCTCCCAAAAAAATATAAACAATCGAGTATAAAGTAAAAATTTGCACATAGTTTTTAGTCCCGTTAAGTTTCCCCTGGGGACGATGTTATGAAAGTTTTCTTAAACATAAAATATCAATATGTCTGTTCTTTTGGACAAAAATATCACAAATGAGATGGTATTAGAATCCAGGTTAAAAAAAAAACACCCCCAAAAACATAAAATAAAAAAGCCAACAAAAGTAGATTCGCCCGTCAGGCGTGTTACAATTATAGTATTTTTTCACCCAACTGTCGGTCAAAGAACAATACTAAAGAGCAAGAAACGTGAACTTATTCCATTTTTACCCCTCTTTTCTTTCTTTACTTCCAGCCCCTGATAGGTACATTTTTATTGGGGGGCCCGGTAAAAGATATTTCCCCCTCAAAAATAATGGCCAAGGTTTTTGAATTTTGGGCAAAGAGAAGATTGAATTGAAGGGCAGTTTTATCCCGTGTCGCTGTCGTAAACAAATCCAAATAAAAAATTTTCAAAATGAATCTTGTTTGTACTGTTTTTAAATGTACATCCATTTTTTTTTTTCCCCCAATCGATTCAACCATTTTATCCCAAAAAGATGACGATAATTCATTGAATTGTAAGCATCAATTTATTAGCGAAGACATACTATGGACGGTTGGGGTTTCCCCCTTTTTTCAGCAAATCGGGAAATGAACGAAAACTCCTGTCGCCCCCAACTTCAATGGGCCCAGACATCGAGGATCGCATGAATCCAAATCGCCGTCCTTTAGTACTGCCAAAACCCCAAAGCAACATAGGAACTACTGAGGGCCGAACTGTTTCTTAAACGGAACAGCCTGTCACCTCACGGCATGAACTCGAGATGGAAACATTCAAATAATATTTTTACTACCCCTTTTTCTCGTCTATTCTTTAAATTGCATACCCCGTATCATTTTTTACTATTTCTACTTTACTACTATATACTATACTATACTACTACTATACTTCTACCTATTTTCTACTATACTAAATACAACTACTACTACTATTACTACTACTACTTCTACTCCCACTATTTCTACTTTCTACTACTACTACCCAACTCTACTACTATTACTACTACTTATATACTACTCTACTTTCTAGTACTACTACAACTACTACTACTTTACTTTCTATACTATATATACTACTTACTATATACTAATACTTTCTAAAGACGACGACGACGCCCACGACGACTACTATACTACTAATACTACTCCCACTACTATACTACTACTACTTTTACTACTACTAAATAAATACTAATACTGTTACTACTATTACGACTATACTATACTTTCTACTTTACTACTATTACGATACTACTACTATGTTTCTATACTACTACTACTTTACTACTTTACTACTACCACAACTACTACTACTACGCGGGCGACGATACTACTACTAGTAGTACTTTCTACTACTACAAATCTACTACTACTATCTTACTAACTACTACTACTACTACTACTACTATATTTTCTACTACTACTACTGGTTTTTCTGCTGCCCCCTATGTCACTTATGATTAAAACTAAAAACCCAATCCCCAATGTATTTTTTCCAATTCCCTTTTATTTATTTCCCCAAAAATAGTCGTCTACCCCTTTATGTTATTTCACATTCTACCCCTGCATACAAAAATTCCTTGCCCCACTCCCCTTTTTTATTTTTATTTTTTTTTGGGGCTTAATTTATTGGGGCGCTTTTATAAATATCTATTGGTTTTTATTTTAAAAAATTGTGCTTCCATAAAAAAGGGCCTACCTTTTTCCCTCAATTTTTTTTGTTTATTCACCCTTTAAAAAAGGGCACTTATTTTCTTTCGTCTGTTGTGTTTCATTCGTCTGTTTTGGGTTTATAAAAGGGAAACCGAAACGTCCAAAATATTGTTTCGTCTAATAAATTTAAGCTTACAATTCAAAACTTATATTACTTTTTTTTTCGAGCTTAAGCAGCAATATTTTCATTTTCTATAGTCGATTTTTTTTATTAATGGCGGTGTTTTTCTTGTTTTTCTCAGCTGTCCCTTATCAAAGTTGTTAAAAAATTTTTTGTAACCCTTGAATCAATTTGTCTTAAAATGAATATAGATTTTGGGGCCGTGCTGGGGGCCATATCAAAAAAGTTTTCTTCTTTTTAAAACCTATAAAAAAAATATTCATAACCGGCTTTTATAAAATTTTGAG
>NW_027627839.1:0-4847 GCF_034508935.2 Berghia stephanieae | reverse complement strand
AAAAGTGGGGAAAAATTTTCCCATTTTTCTTTTTTTTTTTCGTTTCAAGCGGGGACTGAAAAAAAAGCCGCAGTGGGGAATACTTTCCCCTTTTTTCTTTTTTTTTTTTCGAGCGGGGACTGCAAAAATAAAAGCCCAGTGGGGAATTTTTTCCTTTTTTTCTTTTTTTTTTCGTTTCAACGGGATGAAAATAAAAAGTCCGAGTGGAGATACTTTCGAATTTTTTTTCGATTCAGAGCGCGGACTGCAGAAATAAAAAGTCCGCAGTGGGAGAATACTTTCGCATTTTTTCTTTTTTTTTGTTTCAGACCCGGGACTGCAGAAATTTAAAAAGTCCGCAGTGGGAGAATACTTTCGCATTTTTTTTTTTTTCGATTCAGAGCGCGGACTGCAAGAATAAAAAGTCCGCAGTGTGGATACTTCCTTTGTTTTCTTTTTTTTTTTCGATTCAGAGCGGACGCTAAATAAAAGTCTGCAGTGGGAGAATACTTTCGCATTTTTTTTTTTTTTGGTTCAGAGCGCGGACTCCCAGAAATAAAAGCCCGGGAGGGGGAGAATACTTTCTTTTGTTTTTTTTTTTCGATTCAGGCGCGGGACTGCAAAAATAAAAGTCGCATTTGGAGAATACTTTCGCATTTTTTCTTTTTTTTTTTTTGATTAGAGCGGGACAGCAGAAAAAAAAGTCCGCATGGGGAGAATACTTTCGCATTTTTTCTTTTTTTTTTTTCGATTCGAGCGCGGACTGCAGAAATAAAAGTCCGCGTGGGGAATACTTTCGCATTTTTCTTTTTTTTTGATTAAAGAGCGGGATGCAGAATAAAAGTCCGCGGAGAAACTTTCGCATTTTTTTTTTTTTTTTTTCGATTCAAGCGCGGACTGCAAAAAATTTTAAAAAGTCCGCAGTGGGAGAATTACTTTCGACTTTTTCTTTTTTTTTTTTGTTTTCAGAGCGCGGACTGAAAAATAAAAGTCCGCAGTGGGAAAATACTTTCGCATTTATTTTTTTTTCGTTTCAGAGCGCGGACTGCAAAAAAATTTAAGTCCGCAGTGGAGAATACTTTCGATTTTTTTTTTTTTCGATTCAGAGCGCGGACTGCAGATATAAAAAGTCCGCAGTGGGAGAATACTTTCGCATTTTATCTTTTTTTTTCGATTCAGGCGCGGACTGCAGAAATAAAAAGTCCGCAGTGGAGAATACTTTCGCATTTTTCTTTTTTTTTTCGATTCAGAGCGGGACTGCAGAAAAAAAAAGTCCGCAGTGGAGAATACTTCGCATTTTTCTTTTTTTTTTTTTCGATTCAGAGCGCGGACTGCAGAAATATAAAGTCCGCAGTGGAGAATACTTTCGCATTTTTTTTTTTATTTTCGTTTCAGAGCGCGGACTGCAGAAATAAAAAATCCGCAGTGGGAGAATACTTTCGATTTTTTTTTTTTTTTTTTCGATTCAGAGCGGGACTGCAAAAATAAAAAGCCCGGGCAGTGGAGAATACTTTCGCATTTTTTCTTTTTTTTTTTTCGATCAAGGGGACTGCAAATTAAAAAGCCCGCAGGGGGAGAATACTTTCGCATTTTTCCTTTTTTTTTTCGATTCAGAGCGCGGACTGAGAAATAAAAAGTCCGCAGTGGGAGAATTACTTTCGCATTTTTTTTTTTTTTTTTTTCAGAGCGGGACTGCAGAAATAAAAGTCCGCAGTGGGGAATATTTTCCGCATTTTTCTTTTTTTTTCGTTTCAGACGCGGACTGCAAAATAAAAAGTCCGCAGTGGAAAATACTTTCGAATTTTTTTTTTTTTCGATTCAGGAGCGGGGACTGCAGAAAAAAAGTCCGCAGTGGGAGAAAAATTTCGCATTTTTTCTTTTTTTTTCGTTTCAGAGCGGGACGCAGATATAAAAAGTCCGCAGTGGGAGAATACTTTCGCAATTTTTTCTTTTTTTTTTTCGATTCAGAGCGCGGACTGCAGAAATAAAAAGTCCGCAGTGGGGAATACTTTCGCATTTTTCTTTTTTTTTTTCGTTTCAGAGCGGGGACGCAGAAAATTAAAAGCCCGCAGTGGGAGAATATTTTCGCATTTTTCTTTTTTTTCGATTAGAGGGGGAAATGCAGAAATAAAAAGTCCGCAGTGGGAGAATACTTTCCATTTTTTTTTTTTTTCGATTCAGAGGGGCGGACTGCAGAAATAAAAGCCCGCAGTTGGAGAAAATTTTCGCATTTTTCTTTTTTTTTTCGATTAGAGCGCGGACGCAGAAATAAAAGTCCGCAGTGGGAGATACTTTCGCATTTTTTTTTTTTTTTTTTCGATTCGAGGGATGCAGAATGAAAAGTCGCAGTGGGAATACTTTCGCATTTTTCTTTTTTTTTCGTTCAGACGGGGAAGCAGAAAAAAAAGCCCGCGGAGAAAACTTTCGCATTTTTTTTTTTTTTTCGATTCAAGCCCCGGACTGCAGAAATAAAAAAAGTCCGCAGTGGGAGAATACTTTCGAATTTTTTTTTTTTTTTTTTTGATACAGAGCGGGGACTGCAGAATTAAAGTCCGCAGTGGGAGAATACTTTGCATTTTTTTTTTTTTTTCATTCAGCGCGGACTGCAGAAATAAAAAGTCGCAGTGGGAGAATACTTTCGCATTTTTTCTTTTTTTTTTTCGATTCAGAGCGCGGCTGCAAAATAAAAAGTCCGCAGTGGGAGAATACTTTCGCATTTTATCTTTTTTTTTTCGTTTAAAGGGGCGGGACTGCAGAAAAAAGTCCGCAGTGGGAGATACTTTCGCATTTTTTCTTTTTTTTCGATTCAGAGGCGGAATGCAATATAAAAAGTCCGCAGGGGGAGAATACTTTCGCATTTTATTTTTTTTTTTTTCAAGGAGCGGGGACTGCAGAAATAAAAAGTCCGCAGTGGGGAATCTTTCGATATTTTTTTTTTTTTTCGATTCAGAGCGCGGACTGCAAAATAAAAAGTCGCTTTGGAGAATACTTTCGATTTTTTTTTTTTTTTGATGAGAGCGGGACTGCAGAAAAAAAAGTCCGCAGTGGAAAATACTTTCGCATTTTTCTTTTTTTTTGTTTCAGAGCGGGACTGCAGAAAAAAGTCGCAGTGGGAGATACTTTCGCATTTTTTTTTTTTTTTTCGATTCAGAGCGCGGACTGCAGAAATAAAAGCCCGCAGTGGAGAATACTTTCGCATTTTTTCTTTTTTTTTTTCGATTCAGAGCGCGGACGCAAAATAAAAGTCGCAGTGGGAGAATACTTCGCATTTTCTTTTTTTTTTCGTTTCAGAGCGGGACTGCAGAAATAAAAAGCCCGCAGTGGGAGAATACTTTCATTTTTTTTTTTTTTTCGATTCAGAGGCGGACTGCAGAAATATAAAGTCCGCAGTGGGAGAATACTTTCGCATTTTTCTTTTTTTTTTTCGATTCAGAGCCGGACTGCAGAAATAAAAGTCCGCAGTGGGAGAATACTTTCGCATTTTTCTTTTTTTTTTCGATTCAGAGCGCGACTGCAAATAAAAAGTCCCAGGGGTTTCCACTTTTTTTCCACCACAATATAGGATAACTCCATTTTTTTTTTTGTTCAGACGGACTGCAGAATAAAGTCGTGGAGAATACTTTCATTTTTTTTTTTTTTGATTAGAGCGCGGACGGAAATAAAGTCGAGTGGAGACTTGCTTTTTTTTTTGTTAGGACTGCAAATAAAAGTCGCAGTGGGAGAATCTTTCGATTTTTTTTATTCGAGGGGACTGCAGAAAAAAAGTCGCGGGGAGATCTTCGCATTTTTTTTTTTTTTTTTCAGAGCGACGCAGAATAAAAAGTCCGCGTGGGATAACTCGCATTTTTTTTTTTTCTTCAGACGGGACTGCAGAAATAAAAAGTCGCAGGGGAACTTTCGATTTTTTTTTGATTCAGAGCGCGGCTGCAGAAAAAAGTCGCAGTGAGAATACTTGCATTTTTCTTTTTTTTTTCGTTCAGCAGTGCAGAAAAAAAGTCGCAGGGAGAATACTTGCATTTTTCTTTTTTTTTTCAGAGCGGAGCAGAATAAATCCGCGTGGAGATCTTCGCATTTTTCTTTTTTTTTCAGAGCGGACGCAGAAATAAAATCCCGTGGAATACTTCGATTTTTTTTCATTCAACGCGGATGCAAATAAAGTCCGCAGTGGAATCTTCAATTTTTTTTCGATTCAGAGCGCGGATGAAAAAAGTCCGCATGGAGAATACTTCGCATTTTCTTTTTGATCGAGGCGATCAGATAAAAGCGAGTGGGAGAAACTTTCGCATTTTTCTTTTTTTTGTTCAGAGCGGACTGCAGAAAAAAACAAAAAAATTTTTTTTCTAAAGTCGCTGGGAGAATATTCGCTTTTTCTTTTTTTTGTTAGACGGGCTGCAAAATAAGTCCGCTGGAGAATATTTGCATTTTTCTTTTTTTCGTCAGACGACTGCAAAAAAAAGTCCGCAGGGGAATATTCCATTTTTCTTTTTTTTCGATTCAGAGCGGGATGAATTAAAAGTCGCAGTGGAGAATTTTCGCTTTTATCTTTTTTTGTCAGAGCGCGGCTGCAGAAATAAGTCCGAGTGGGGAATACTTATTCTTTTTGGGGGGGGGGGGGGGGGGGGGGGGGGGGGGGGGGGGGGGGGGGGGGGGGGGGGGGGGGGGGGGGGGGGGGGGGGGGGGGGGGGGGGGGGGGGGGGGGGGGGGGGGGGGGGGGGGGGGGGGGGGGGGGGGGGGGGGGGGGGGGGGGGGGGGGGGGGGGGGGGGGGGGGGGGGGGGGGGGGGGGGGGGGGGGGGGGGGGGGGGGGGGGGGGGGGGGGGGGGGGGGGGGGGGGGGGGTTTTTTTTTTTTTTTTTTTTTTTTTTTTTTTT
>NW_027627838.1:0-4849 GCF_034508935.2 Berghia stephanieae | reverse complement strand
AAAATCCCCACACACCACACAACACATACACACGACACACACATGGCACACAAATATGTAAAAATATTAATTTTTTTTTAAAACATAAATCATAAAATGCTTTATGAAACTAGATTTATTCTACTCAAACCATAAACAAGTTTCATAACATTTTTTTTAAAATCACGAATTCAATATTCGGATTGATATCTCCCGATGTAGTACCGTTATGAGAGGATGAGTCACATATAATGTTATCTCGAATAGAAAAGAAATATGATGCCTTTTTTTAACTTCCTTTATTTTTTTTTTATGACAGGAATTTCACAAAGTTTTCTATCTAGAGCTTGGACAAACTTGATCCGTGACAGACTGAAACTATAGATGGTATGCGTTTGGGTTTAAGAAACTCACAATATTGCCACCCCGGAAGTATCCCATCACAAAACTATGTGTAAACTTGAACGTTTATAATCTGGTTAATACTTTTAAAGTGAGAATTCTCATAAACGCGGATGGCAAAAAACAATAACAAAGACCTGAGTGACGTCAACTTCGTTCTATCTATAGATGAGATTATTTGTTATAGGTAGAATGAAGTTGACGTCACTCGGGTCTTTGTTATTGGTTTTCTTTTTTATTTGTCTTTTTTTGTGTTTTGTCTTTTTTATTTTTGTTTCTTGTTTTGTTTGTTTTTGTTTTTTTTTTGTATTTTTGTCCTGTTTATTTTTGTTGGGTTTTTTTTTTGTTTGTGTTGTTGTT
Organism: Berghia stephanieae; assembly: GCF_034508935.2. Lineage (NCBI taxonomy): Eukaryota > Metazoa > Mollusca > Gastropoda > Nudibranchia > Aeolidiidae > Berghia > Berghia stephanieae. The sequence goes on along the minus strand of NW_027627838.1, from coordinate 4,108 downwards.
TTTTGTTTGTTAATTTATTGTGTGGCGGTAGTTGTTTTTTTGTTTTTTGTTGGTTTGGTTGTTTTTGTGGGTGTTTTTTGTACTAGGTGTAGTCTTCTTTTTTCTTTTTCTTTTTTTTTTTTTTTTTTTTGTTGGTTTTTGGTTTTTTTTTTTTTTTTGTTTGCTTTGACGTAATTCGGATCCAGTTATGTTTAAATAAGGAAATACCAGCCCAGAGGGTCATAATTTCAACATTGCTTTCTAAATAAAGAGATGACATCAAGTCTGAATATTGAGCAATGAGCCTGGCGAGAACTAAACATGAAATTCTAATTTGAGCAATGTATTGATGAAATGTAGCAATAATTGGAAAATATTGATTGGATTATTGATTTTTTCATATCACCGATTGATCAGTAGATAACTATATTATTGATCCGAAACACATTTTTTTTAAACAATGTTCATCGGTTGGGAATCTTAGAATCGGGAACTTTCCATTATCCGTTTGTTTTCTATTCGCCTATCACGTTGCCAAAGCACTATCCATTTGGTTGAGGTCTTTTGGTGTGCGGCTATGTGGGCTTGTGGTATAACACCGCTTTCGGATTGAAGGTCCTGGGTTCGAGCCTTGCTCGGGGCATAGTTGAGTCCTTCGAGAAGGCTCATTACTCACATTCTTAAACCTCAAAACAAGTGTAAAATGAGTACCTGGCCGTTAACAGCATTATCTCTGTCCTAAAAAATTATAATATCGCCTAGAGCCGTTTGTCCCTTCCTACATGTTAAATGTTGCTGTTGGCTAGGGACCCCTTGTAAAGTGCTTTGAGCACATTTAGTGGATATCGCACTTAATAAAAGCTCTTATACGTGCACATAAAAATCAAAGGTCCGGGTTCGATCCCCAGTCGAGGTAGACTTGATTTTTGGGATTGTTGTTTTGTTTGTTTTTTTTTTGTATTTTCTTTCTTGTTTTGTCTGGCAACTTATCGTACACACTTGTTCAGATATTTATCTTACACCGATGCCTGCTCCCTAATTTCTTAATCAAAACTGTTGCAAGTCTGAAAACCGAATGCAATTGGATTCAAAAGTCTGAGTTCACGTCGACCAGCAACAGAGAGCAGCGTGGTTTAAATAAAGAAAATCGGTACTTTTTATTTTTCATGCTGGCTAGAATTTTTCATATGTAATGTGTTCAAAAATGTATAAAAGTCAAACATGATCATATTTATAATGTTTTTTCTCCTCTGGATACAAATGTTTATTCGACTAGTTTTAATAAAATATACGATAACTGAAAGTAATTTTCAAAAGTGTATCTATGTACTGCATGTTGATTGAAGAACTGAAGGCTCATACTATGAGATAATAGTTAAAAAGGTATCCATGTCAATAACTTGACAGCCAGATCACCAAGGGCCACCATCAAATAGGGGTTTGATTTAACATGAATATAATGGAAAATATTTTGCGTTGGTTTGAGAGTTTTTCATTAGAGACCATAAAATTTGGATTATCAACCTTCAATTAATTGCACGTCGGCCCAAACCAAACCCCAAAAGGAGCGCTTATATTTTTCTTATCCGATTCCCCCAATCAGCACCAATTCAAAATATTACTGCAATGTGTTTATCGAGCTCATTTAAACCCAAAAGTTTTCAATGCTTTTCATTGAAATCCAGGATGCGAAAAAGTATCTAACCAATCTGTAAAAAGTGTTTGCATTTTTTACAATCACAAATAACAAGATAGACAGAATAGAATAATATCTCCCTCTGAATTCGTCTTGAGACGACAAATCTGCTGAAATACCAGATAATATCTCTAAATGAAGTGAGTTTACCAAACCATCGGCATCACTCGATGAAATTTTAAACTTAAAAAGAAAGATGTATCAAACCGTAAATAAAAAATTTCCGAAGTAATCCCCAAAGACCGGTTTCATGATGATAGAAAATGTATGGACTGATACCCGATAGCCAAATGAGGAAAAGTTATTGATATATTGTGCCAAATTTTGTATTTTATTTAAAGTTATATTCATTTGCACAACAAAAATATAGACAGCATGCGCTTGGCTCAGAAGCTCACAACATTGCCATCCGGAAGAAAAAAGGGGGACCAACACATAAAACTATATGTAGATTTAAACGTTTAGTCTGGTTAATACAGTTTGTGAGAATTACTCATAAACATGAATGACAAAACAAAAAACAAAAAAGATCTGAGTGACGTCAACTTTTTTTTTATTCGTACTTAAACCAAGTTCAGATTATATTTATTATTAATTATTATCAATTTGATTTTTAAAAAAAGTAAGTCACCCGACATAATGTCGTTTTGAGGCGAGTAGGTCTCGTGAGAAAGAAGTCTTTGCGATAAAAACACTGCCTAATTCAAACAAAATAAAAATGTTTTTGAAATTTTTGGCCAGTTTGACCTTCAAATAAAATTCTTTGAAATAACGTTTATCTTGTCAAAAACCATCTCAAAGATGGCAACATCACTTTATTTTGAAGGACGAGGGTTTTTGGCCATTTTTTAAAAATGTGTTTCTTTAGATTAGGGCAGATTAATACCACATCACAATGATAGTAATGAGTTTGCTGCCCATATTATCTCGATGGCTTCATATATGGAAGTATTTAAATAGACAGTGGTTCCCTGTTACTTGTAATTTTGTGGGTTGGATGAAACACGATTTTGGATTATATCTGTTTTTCATCATCTTATTGTTGTTTCTACATTACATTGTCTCAGCAGCTATCGTAATATAATATAACTCTTCAACAGCCCGCAACGTCATTTCCCTTTCCCTAATGACGCATGGAAAACTTAGTAAAAACTGGTTCTAAGCTAGGGAACAATGGCGGACGCCCGTATGAAATATTTCTCCGGCGAGCATAAAAGCGTATCCAGAGGGAAAAAACCCTAAAAAATTTGATCATTTTTTGGGACTTTTACACATTCTGATCACAAGGCATATGAAAAGTTCTAGCCAGCATGAAGAATAAAAAATAATGATTTTCTTTGTTTAGAACCAAGAAGGCCGGGCGGCGTGACATCAGACTACGAATCCAATTGATAGAAACGTGTCAAATACTACACATCTCACACGCATGTGCAAAAGGAAGTAGTGAACACTCCATCTTACCAGTTGACAGGAGACCAACAGCGCTAATTGTGGGAAAGGTTTTTTCAGTAACAAAATTTAAAAAGTGACAGAATAAGAAATACATAAGTAGGGCAAAAATGAGGGGGGCTATGATGGAGAGAGAAAAAACACAATACATGAACGCTTTAGTTTGCTCGTCGGCGAATATACAAGGAAAACGAATGATACTGAGAAAAAACAAACGAACTAAGTTAAGTTTTTAAAAAGTGATGATGATGATAATAATAATAATAATAAAAATAATAATAATAATAATAATAATAAAGAATAATAATAATAATAATAATAATAATAATTAATAATAATAATAATAATAATAATAATAATAAATAATAATAATAATAATAATAATAATAATAATAATAATAATTAAAAAATAATAATAATAATAATAATAATGAAGGTGAAGAAGAAGAAGAAGAAGAAGAAGAGAAGAAGAAGAAGAAGAAGAAGAAGAAAAAAGAAGAAGAGAAAGAAGAAGAAAGAAGAAGAAGAAGAAAGAAGAAGAAGAAAGAAGAAGAAGAAAAAGAGAAGAAGAAAAGATAATTTAATACTGAAATTTCGCTAAAAAAGTATTTTAAGATGTCGAATTTATATCTTCCTTCAATGATGGTCGCCCTGCATCACAAAAAATTATTATTGTTATTACTTCGGTTCTTTTGTCGGAAAATAACAGCAAATAAGACGCGAAAGGGTCGAAAAAAAAAACAAGAAAAAAGAAAATAAGAAAAAAATCTGTGTTTCTTAACTACCTATTTCCCGTGGGAAAATGTGTCCTAGTTACACCTTGGAGCACTAACTTGACCTGGTAGGACATGAATATTTCAGACAGTGGGCCACTGGGAAATCACACTTCGAAAAATATTTTGGCCAGAAAACTCATCCTTCAAATACTGACCAATTTTAATGAATTTTAATGTCTCAAGTTTGAGTTTTTTAATTGGGGTCTTT
>NW_027627837.1:0-4847 GCF_034508935.2 Berghia stephanieae | reverse complement strand
CTCCCAAACCGGGATTTGAACCCGGCAGGGTTGGCCGGCCCGTGGGCCAACTCGATCGAGCCCGAGTCGTCGATCGCCCGACTCTAGCGAAGTAGCGGGAACGCGTTTAACACTCCCCAAGCGAGTACAGGGCCCCAACGGGAAGGGCCCCGAAGTTCAAAACCGGTCGGCAATGGGGAGGGTCCCAGGTGCGATCATAGGTGGTGGGTTTATTTCATTCAAATTCGCTCCGTAGAGGAAATGCGCTCGACCAAAGTTTTTTCCCTCGCCTCGGAGGGCTTACCGCGGGAGCGTCCCGGCGCTAGAGTCCTTCTCGGCCGTAGCGAGAGCTTCTTACCCCAGGGACGCCCGTGCGGTAAAGCTCGAATCGACGAGGCGATAAAATCGTATGAATAAAGCTCCCAAACCGGGATTTGAACCCGGCAGGGTTGGCGGCCCGTGGGCCAACTCGATCGAGCCCGAGTCGTCGATCGCCCGACTCTAGCGAAGTAGCGGGAACGCGTTTAACACTCCGCCAAGCGAGTACAGGGCCCTAACGGGAAGGGCCCCGAAGTTCAAAACCGGTCGGCAATGGGGAGGTCCCAGGTGCGATCATAGGTGGTGGGTTTATTTCATTCAAATTCGCTCCGTAGAGGAAATGCGCTCGACCAAAGTTTTTTCCCTCGGCCCTCGGAGGGCTTACCGCGGGAGCGTCCCGGCGCTAGAGTCCTTCTCGGCCGTAGCGAGAGCTTCTTACCCCAGGGACGCCCGTGCGGTAAAGCCTCGAATCGACGAGGCGATAAAATCGTATGAATAAAGCTCCCAAACCGGGATTTGAACCCCGGCAGGGTTGGCCGGCCCGTGGGCCAACTCGATCGAGCCCGAGTCGTCGATCGCCCGACTCTAGCGAAGTAGCGGGAACGCGTTTAACACTCCGCCAAGCGAGTACAGGGCCCTAACGGGAAGGGCCCCGAAGTTCAAAACCGGTCGGCAATGGGGAGGTCCCAGGTGCGATCATAGGTGGTGGGTTTATTTCATTCAAATTCGCTCCGTTGAGGAAATGCGCTCGACCAAAGTTTTTTCCCCGGCCCTCGGGGTTAGGGGAGGCCCCGGCGTAGAGTTACATCTGATTACGGGGAGAGAATGCGGTAAAGAAACCTTTCTATCGAAATACTCACTATGCGCCCAGCCAAGGCAATCGTGCTCAAAGCGCTTTACAACGCGTCTACAGCCCAAAAGCAACACTTACGTGCAGAGCGGGACACGACAGGACGGAGGAAAACACTACTCAGGCCAGGTATTCGTTTTACATCTGATTACGGGGAGAGAATGGGGTAAAGAACCTTTTTATCGAGTACTAACTATGCGCCGGCCCGGCAATCGTGCTCAAAAACGCTTTACAACGCGTCTAAGCCAACAGCAAACTTAGCGTTTCAGAGCGGGACACGAAGGACGGAGGAAAACACTACTCACGGCCAGGTATTCGTTTTACATCTGATTACGGGGAGAGAATGCGAGTAAAGACCTTTCTTTCGAGTACTCAACTATGCGCCGAGCAGGCAATCGTGCTCAAAGCGCTTTACAACGCGTCTACAGCCAACAGCAACACTCTAAGTGCAGAGCGGGACACGACAGGACGGAGAAAACACTACTCACGGCCAGGTTTTCGTTTTACATCTGATTACGGGGGGGAGAGAATGCGAGTAAAGAACCTTTCTATCGAGTACTCAACTATGCGCCGAGCCAGGCATCGTGTCAAAACGCTTTACAACGCGTCTACAGCCAACAGCCCCACTTAACGTGCGAGCGGGGACACGCAGGACGGAGAAAAAAACTATCACGGCCAGGTATTCGTTTTACATCTGATTACGGGGGAGAGAATGCGAGGTAAAAAACCTTTCTACGAGTTATCAACTATGCGCCGAGGGCCCGGCAATCGTGCTCAAAGCGCTTTACAACGCGTCTACAGCCAACAGCAAACCTTTTGCGGCAGAGCGGGACACGACAGGACGGAGAAGAAAACATACTCACGGCCAGGTATTCGTTTTACATTGATTACGGGGAGAGAATGCGAGTAAAGAAAACCTTTTATCGAGTACTCAACTATGCGCCGAGCCAGGCAATCGTGCTCAAAGCGCTTTACAACGCGGCTACAGCCAACAGCAACACTCTAACGTGCAGAGCGGGACACGACAGAACAGAACGGAGGAAAACAATACTTACTAGTTTTCCTTTGAGTACGGTGAAAGCTGAGCACAATTGAGAGTACCGTAGCGACCGAATTTTAAAAGATTTCAGTTGGCGAAAATTTCCCCTTCGCAGAAAACCTATTAAGGGAAGAAAAGAAAAAAAAAAACAAAAATCCCCCCAAATATAAAAAATAAAAATTAATTAAAAAAAGTACAGTTGGCGAATTCTGCTTCGCAAAAGGCGAGTAAGAAAACGAAAAAAAAAAAAAAAAAAAAAGGAGAGAGAGAGAGAGAGGAAAAGAGAGGGGTGAGAGAGAGGGGGAGATGAGAGGGGGGAGGAGAAGAGGAGAAGAGAGATGAGAGAGAGAGAAAATGCGGCGCAATGTCAAAAGTAGCGCAAACGCACGAATTTCTACAAAATGCAGTTGGCGAATTGGGGCTTCGCAGAGGTCAATGTCAAGGGTGACCCAAAAATTAAAAAAAAAAAAAATAAATTTTAATGCGCAAACCCAAACTAGCGCAGCGAACCCGATTTGTTTAAAATATAGTTGGCGAATTCCGCTTCGCAGAAGCCTATTAAGGGGACGCGAAAAAAAAAAAGAAAAATTATGAAAAAAAAAAAAGGAAATAAAAAAAAAAAAAAATACGTTGGCGAATCCCGCTTCCGCAGAAGCCTATTAAGGGACAAAAATAAAAGCAGTTGGCGAATTTCCTCTTCGCAGAAGCCTGTTAAAGGACAAAAAAAAAAATGCAGTTGGCGAATTCCGCTTCTCAGAAGTCTATTAAGGGACTGAATAAAATGCAGTTGGCGAATTCCGCTTCGCAGAAGCCTGGTAAAGGAAAAAATAAAATGCAGTTGGCGAATTCCGCTTCGCAGAAGCCTATTAAGGGACTAAAAAGAAATGCAGTTGGCGAACCTTTCCAAAACTTCGCCAGAAGCTATTCTAAAAGGGAACTTAAATTGGAAATGCGTTGGGGCGAATTCCGTTCCAGAAGCCTATTAAGGCAAAAACATTGGCGAATTCCGCTTTCAGAAGGGGGTTATTAAGGGAACTTTGAAATAAAAGCAGTTGGCGAATTCCGCTTTCGGCAGGGGAAAGGGCCCCTTTTAATTATTTAAAGGGGCTGACCAGGGAAGGATAAAAAAAATGAAAAAAAAAAAAAAAAAAAAAAAAAAAAATGCAGTTGGCGAATTCTACTTCGCAGACAGCAAAGAAGGAAAAACTAAAAGTGCCTCTGGACGGATTAGTGCCTTGGACGGATTAGTGCCTCTGGACGGACTTTGTGCCTCTGGAGGGAAATTAGTGCCTCTGGACGGATTAGTGCCTTGGAAGGTGGAGAAAAAAAAAAAATTCTCCAAGTTCTAGGAGATAGAACTTTGAAGAAGTAAAGTAAAGTAAAGTAAATGTATTTATACGTGTTATGGACACTCTCGCACCCGCCGCCGCCGCGCGCCGCCCGCCAGCATGCCGAGCCAAAGCAGAGCAAGGACTCGAAGGCGGGCCCGATCGGGCCGGGCCGTCCCGTGCCGGGGGGAAAAGGTGGCCGACAAACCTGCTGGAGGGAAATCTCAGGTCCGGGGCTTAGTCTCAACGGATCGCCGTTACCAGGACAGCTCTAACGCTTACAACACCCCGACGGAATAATGTGGTCCGCACGCGATTTCTTGCCCCTACGGACGTGGATGATTTCCGACCCAGCCCCGCGCACCACGATCTGCGCGCGTGACGAGCGGGCCGGTCCGGCACTAGCCCACGAACCGAGGGTTGCCGGCTTAATGTTGCCTGCACGCTCAGGGCCCTAGCTAAGCTCACCCTTGCTCACCGGGCGGGGGTTCGACTTAGAGGCGTTCAGTCGTACTCCACGGACGTAGCCTGGCGCCATCGGCCTGACGACCGGACGCGCGAACCAGAGGTCCCAATCACCGTTCCTCTCGTACTGAGCAAGGGTTACCGTGGCAAGGGCGCTTCATCAGTAGGATAACTAACCCGTCTCACGACGGTCTAAACCCAGCTCACGTTTTCCCCGTTGGCGGGGTGAACAATCCGACACTTGGCGAATTCTGCTTCGCATGATAGGGGAAAAGCCGACATCGAAGGATCAATCAGCGAGTCGCTATGAACGCTTGGCCGCCAAAAGCCAGTTATCCCTGTGGTAACTTTTCTGACACCTCTCGCTTGAAATCCCAACGTCGAAAGGATCGATAGGCCCCGCTTTCACGGCCCGTATTCGTACTGAAATCCTGGTCGAGCAGGCATTTGCCCTTTTGCTCTACGCGAGGTTTCGTCCTCGCTGAGCCCCCCTTGGGGACACCCTTTGCTGCGCTTTTAGAAGATGTACCGCCCCAGTCAAACTCCCGTCCGAGGCTGTTCCCCCGGAGGGTCGCTGTCGCCGTCGTGACCGCGTCGGGGGGAGTCGGTGGGCTCCCCGAGCCCGACGCGACGGCGGCTTGGCGTCTGAACCTCGTAGCCTCCTACCTGCAAGAAGGCGCCGAGTCCCCACTCGCGGGTAAGTGGGGTCCCGCGGGGGTTGCGGTTTTTTCACTTTTCGCGCCGAAGACGCTACCGCCTATTTCTACACCCCCCACGTCTCACAGAGTCGGACTAGAGTCAAGCTCGACAGGGTCTTCTTTCCCCCCTGTTTCACCAAGCCGTTCCCTTTTGGGGTGATTTGCGGGGG
>NW_027627836.1:0-4850 GCF_034508935.2 Berghia stephanieae | reverse complement strand
TATTATTATTATTATTATTATTTTTATTATTATTATTATTTTATTATTATTATTTTATATTTTTTTATTATTATTATTTTATTATTATTATTTATTTTTATTTTTTATTATTATTATTTATTTTTAAATTTTATTTTTATTATTATTTTATTATTATTATTTTATTATTATTATTTTTTATTTTATTATTATTATTATTATTTTTATTATTATTATTATTATTTTTTATTATTATATTATTAAATATTTTTAAAATGATTATTATTATTATTATTATTATTATATTATTATAATTTTTATTATTATTATTATTATTATTATTATTATTAATTATTATTATTATTATTATTTTTTATTATTATTATATATCATTAAAAATATATTATTATCATTTTATTATTATTATTTTATTATTATTATTATTATTTATTATTATTATTTATTATTATTATTATTATTTATTTTATTATATTATTATTATATTTTTATTATTTTAAATTATTATTATTATTTATTATTATTATTATTATTAATTTTGTATTATTTTTATTATTATTATCTCAAATCGAACAAAAAAACCCGTCCATGACAAAACGTTAAATCAGGGCCCTAAATGCGTTTGGTTATCAGCCCTGCTAACTCGGACCTTGTCCCAAGTGTATAAAGCCAAAATTTCAAATTATAATTTAAATTTCTGTTCATTTTAACTATAAATTCACACCTTTCAATTATCTGCCGCATTCGGGGGGGGGGGGGGGGGGGGGGGTGGACGCGTATGTGAATTTTTTACATGAAAACCCGTCCTTCAAATATCGATCGATTAAAACGACCTCATCTTGTGAGGCTATGTACTATTATGGTATGACACTCGCTTTCGGATGGGAAGGTCCTGGGTTCAAGCCTGCTCGGTGTTTTGTTGAGTCCTTGGAAAGGCTCTTTACTCCATTCTCTCACCGTACTCAGGTGTAAAATTAGTTCCTGGTCGTTAACATAGTTGTCCCTGTCTGAAAAAAAATTGTAAATCGCCTAACAGGGGTCATGTTCTGTCCTAAATCTTACATGTTGCTGTTGTCAGGGACCCTTGTAAAGCGCTTCGAGCACATTTAGTGGATGTTGCGCTATATAAAAAGCTCTTTTTTTCTCGTTTTCCAGACAAAGTCAAATATAAATTTTATTTCTTTTACTTTTTGTTTTTTTGTCTTCTTCCATCATGGCTATGATATTGTGTGGTCAAACCCAGGTACATTCATGTGTTGTAATGCTCTTTGAATCTCTGCTAAGGTTGATGCTTGTGTTTGTAAAAGTCAAGTTCTTCTCCTTCTGTTTCCTCTTTGTCAGTGGTGTTTGTGGTTTTTCTCTATTCAAAACTTCTTAAATGTTGTTTCCATCTATCTAAGCATTCGCTTTTGGTCTGAAGAGTCATTCATTCCGGGTTTGTTAAAGTTTATTTTTTTTGGTTTGAAATATCATATAGCTCTTTTTTTCTCCATTTTCTGCCGCTTTCTGGGCTTTTCTTGCTTTTTCGTCAATCCACTTCCTTTTATCTTCTTTTACGCTCTCTTTATTTTTTGACTTTTGATTTTATTTTTCCCTTTATATTTGGCTTTAACCCCAGGGGTTTTTGTACTTTCTATTTTGTTCTTGATTTCTTTTCATTCGTCTATTTTCTGCCATGACGCTGCTCCAATCCAGATTTTTTCTTGCTTTCTGTCTGAAGCCCAATACATGTTTACTGTTTCTATGCCTGTCATTCTCTGTCTCTCCTGCATGTAGTTTTATTTAGATACTTTTTTTTTTCTTTTTACCGGATTTGCCTGTTCCTTTTTGTTTTGATAGTTTTCGTAAAATTGTTTCTCTTTCTGTGTCTTCTCTTTATTTTGGGGTGCATATACTTGACCGATGGTCATTTTCTTCTATTTTAAGTAAATCTAGCCGTGACGATTCTAGGACTGACAGCTGTCCATTCCGTCAGTGCTTTTTGGGGGCTTCATTGGACATCATGATGGCAGCCGCTTCTAATGGTGCTCACACTACTATGTTTTTGGACGATCGACCCAATCCACAAATTCCTTACCGCAAATCGTGCACCGTCGCAAACCCCCCCGGAAGGGGCTTTGTCAAAAACACCGTTCAACTAGATGCTCTGCGGTTTCGGGTTCTTTCCCCCAAAAACCCGGACATGTTGGATAGATGGAAAATCCCCCCTGATGAAGCGACCTTGACGCGGGTGGGGGAGCTTGAGGCTGTCGGGGGGCAAGGAGTAAATCCCGGTTGACCGTCACGAGACCATCCCGGGTCTCGAGCCTATAGTGAGCCACCTGAGTAGCACGCCCGATATGGGGGCTTAATGAAGACCCAAACCCCGTTGCCCGAATGGCCTCTGCCATCCCGGCCAAAACTGCTTTGTTCATGAAATCATGATGGCAACTCCCCCTTTCCCCAGTGTGCTTTCCTTACCTGAATGAACCAATATTTCTCCAGTTGTTCATTTAATCTTTCCTGCACCAGTCCATCTGCATTCACTGATGCCAAGAATTCCATCGAATAACTTTTCCATTTCTCTAGCAACATGCACAGCAGCCCTGTCCTAACATTCCAAAACCCACGAGTGGTTGGACATCATGATGGACACATTCGGTCTATGGGCTTCCTTTCCCGGCTTTCACCCACAATGGCATAATATGCCAATTGGATTCAGTAGCTGATATACGCCGCCGGCAACGGCGGCCATCTTGGTTCTAAACAAAGAAAATCATTTATTTTTATTCTTCATGCTGGCTAGAACTTTCATATGCCTTGTGATCAGAATGTGTAAAAGTCAAAACAAGATCAAATTCTGTGGATTTTTCCCTCTGGATACGTTTTATGCTCGCCGGAGAATATTTCATACGGGCGTTCCGCCATTGTTCCGATAGTTTTAGAGCCAGTGTTACTAAGTTACCATGCGTCATTAGGAAGGAAGTGACGTTACGACTGTTGAAGAGTATTGTTATTGGCTATCTTCATCCACCCGTGTTAATAGATTTCTTCTATTCATTGTTTCTGTAACGATTAAGCTTTATGGGGAGAAGGTGTTGGGTTCACCGCCCCACCTCTTGGGTGCGAGGACAGGGGTTTATTCCTTTGCTTCGGCCCCCCCTGCACGGGTATGGGGGAAACGTATATTGAAGAATTAAAATTTTGTGTAAACAGAAATGCCCAAAATTCTGGCTAAAATGTATGTTTTTTAACATTTGTATGCAGTGAAGCTTATAAAATTGATTTTCTTTATTTTTATGTATAATTTGAGCCCCAGAGCCGTTTTGTGCTTTATAGAATAGTAAAAATCCCGCAATTTTGCGGGGAAAGATTATTTTCATTCGTATTGCAGAACATTTTCTTGATTAGCTTGATTACGATTAGATGCACTTTTTAAATTTCGTGTTCTTGTCGTCGCTGCCATGCTTTATTCGGCATGATTTTATTTTAATCATTTCAGTAGATATCAATATCAATAAGTCGCAAGTCTTTCCCACGCTTTACTTGGGAGTGCTTTGCACTACCTTCAATACTTCACAAATTAAAAGGGCGGGGGGAAAAATCAAAACAATGGTCAAATTAGGAATTTTAAACTTTCACAAATTATCAAGGTTTGTTCTAGATTTTTTAAAACGTTTTTATAAGATGACAAATTAAATAAATAAACGCCTGACAAAGATCAACGGTGAAAATACAAATTGAATGAATACTGGGGATGTAGGGCTTTCGGAATGTCTCCCCTTTACTTAACTTATGTGAGGTCAAATGAAAATCTGAAGGGGGACGCGAATAATATCAAGTCCCCGAATCTGTCTACTTTTGGTTTGTTCGGCTAGGGCAGAACCAATTGACAGTTTGCCCAAACGTTAACTAAAAAATTTACCAGGGCAAACAAATTACACATCGATGGTATAAAAACGACAAATAAACCAGCAGTAATATTAGTTGAATGTTGTTAATCGGTGAAACTTGTTTAAAATTTCTGTAAATCGAATGCCGTATGTTTATCAAGTGAATTATATCACTATGAATGCCCGATTTGCTGAAAAAAGCCAATCTGACCCTAGCAAACACCCCCCCCCCCCCCCCCTTGCTCAGGGAATTTCTCTATTGATGGACCCCCCCCCCCCCCCCCTTTTTTTTTTTTTCTTTCACGCAACCACATTCCAACACACACCACACACACACACAACACAACACACACACAATATGTATAGATAATTCGAAGATGAGTCACTCAGGTCTTTGTTATTGTTTTTTGCCAATCCACGTTTATGAGTAATGCTCACTGAACTGTATCAACCCGACTATAAACGTTCATGGATACACACAGTTTTGTGTGTTGGTCCGTTATACTTCCGGTGGCAATGTTATGAGCTTCTTAGCCAAGCGCATACTATCTATTTTCACCACACACACACATACACACAAAACACGCACACACATAACATACAACGCAATGACACTACTACATAACCATGATCATCGCTAAATCAACACAACGGAAGTAAGGACTCTACTGTTACAGATAGAGTTGAGGGTGTGGCCAGGAGATGTTAGTGTCTTCGGTAATTTTTTATGATATCTGTTTTTACTAACGAACTTTCAAATGACTTTAAAATTATAAAAAAGGGAAAACAAGTTATCTGTTTATCTATCTGTAAAAAATACATTTCTATTTTTCAAATCTTTCAGTAGAGTTTTGCGCCGTATCAATGTATGACTCAATGACAAAGTTTCCCCAAGGCCCATATTTTTTTAAGAAAGGATTTAATTTTGCCCAAAAAATCAGAAATTTTAAAAAAAAAAATATCGTTTTTCCAAAGATAGAT
>NW_027627835.1:0-4850 GCF_034508935.2 Berghia stephanieae | reverse complement strand
ATAAATTCTTTTGGCTCAAACCATTGAGTTACACAATTCCCCTAAATACAATAAAATTGATGAAAAAAAAAATTTTTGTGACAAATATTCTTCTGAGAGCAATAATTAATTTAATAAATGTGAAACGAATACAGTTGCCCTGAGCCAACTGATTTTTACACATTTTAAGTTGGCAAATCTGAGTAGGTTCTCGGTGAGACTCGATAATCAAGAATAACTTTCTATTTAAACCAAAGCCAGATCCAAAGACTGATATCGAGTGGATAAGGCAAAGGACCTGGTCTTACTTAACAGCTCGTTTTTCCCTAAGCGAGAAACTTAAGCCTCAGTGTTTAACTTGCTGAGTCATTTATGCAATGAGTAAAAGGTAAAAGGAAATTAATTTAATTTTTACTTTTATCAAATCCTCGTACCTAAAAAGAGAACTTGAATTATACAGCTAAAAAATGAGAGACATCTTTGGTCCCTCTTTTATGTATTGGTCAATTTGCTTACGCTAGACTTGATAACAAAGGCATATTTAATATAAAAGAATTCAAAGTTTTCTTTATTCTGCTAAGTCGATGTATATGTTGCTTAATAATTTCATTTCATAAATAAATACTGTAAATGATTGCCTTTGAAAACTTCATATTTCTAGATACAAAACAACAACTGGTTATATTTCTGGACGGAAAATTCCATACACCGGGACAAATGACGGAATGACTCTGAGGATTGAGACAAAAAAAAAAAATCATGAGATATGACAATGCAGTTGATTGCAGAATAATTATAGCGTAGTAACCCTGATGAATCATACTTTCCATCAACTTAATGATTTTATGACACATTGGAAAGAAAGAGATTAAAGGATGCATACTTTAACCTATTAGGGGACCTGACAGCTCATTTTGTAAAGCACTCACTTCACACAAAAAGGGACAGAGATTGATCCCAGGTGAAGTCGAGATTTATTTCTGACCCCCATCCACCCAACAGTGAGAGGGTCGCTGGGTCTGTTAGATCTGGAATAAAGTTGTGTCCTATCTGAAGGGAAGAAAGCAATTGCTATTGTCTATTTAACACTATAGAAATCGGGATAAACTCTGACTCCATGGGTCTTTTAGCTCTGAAGAACTAATTTTTTTTACCTGTTTATCAATCAGTCTTGGACATTTGGTTTTCAACTATACATAATTTATTAACTTAAATACTTCTGACTCAGTTGACCAAAGAAAGAGTTTTAACTACTTTAGATTGCTTTGGAATGTGACTTTTATTTTTGTTGGTCTATTATGAAATGTGAACGCTTTATTGCTTAGATTTACGGATGATTCTTGGCTGACTGAAAGGGGTACTGTCTCTTCAAAATTTACATTTAAGGAAAAAACATTTTACTGTATTCCATTTAATCTACTTGATGTATTGACTAAGCGGTTATGTTCCCAATGTTAAACTTGGTCAGTGATTGAAAGGATCACAATAAATACAAAACTCTTGACTTTCATTGTCCTCGAGTAAGCTACGCCCATTACCCCTCTTGACTCTGGTGTCAATGAATATCAATAATTGGTAAAAGCACTTGCCTCACAAGAAAATGGACTGGCATCTGTCCCAAGTCCAGTTGAACTTACTTTCCTGATCCCTGATCGCCACCTCCCCTGTCTACCCAAAGGTGATCGAGTAGCTGGTGGTTAGTTTTGGTGGAAATTAATTTGCAATTGATTAGCACTTATCCAAAGGGTAGCAAACAACTGCTGCTTTAGGTTTCATGTCAAAGAAACCAGGATAAGCTCCTTCAAGTGCTTTATATCTATGAAGGACTACTTTATTTTTCATATATTGTTGACAAATATTGTAAAAGTGCTAGTGCAAAGACTAATACTTAATGGATGAATTGCATGTCATTGTAATGAAAAATCTGGGCAATAAAGTATTGAGAATGATGAAAACATGAAAATTGTGCACAACAAAAAAATAATATACTTACTTATTATTCATCCTTATGAATCACTTGCAGAAAAAAAAAACAGCCAAGGCCTACTAAAATATTTTAATGTTCACCTAAGGATCACAGAAAGATTAAAAAATTTCCTTACCTCATCTCAAAATCAACCACGTCAATGTTTTTTACCTCCCCGTCAATGTCTAACAAATGTTTCTAAACTCCTTGCTTTGGCTTTTGGTCCACTTAAGTTCTCATTTGTTTCTGAATCATCTTGAATGAGTTTTAGTCGGAATCCCTGAACATTCTTCACAATTTCTAAATTGTTTGGTAAGGGCTGAAAAAAAAAGATATGAATCGTCATGCTTAATGTTTTAATATAATGATTTGAATATTTTTCTAAAAGAGCGTTTATTTGTTTGTTTTTTAAAGGGGTTTTATAAAAAGCCTAATTTCTGTCTTATGAAAATTGCATTGACAACATAAATTTTGACATTTTGACATTGGTATTTTACTACTTAAAGGAACAATGAGTGTAATTTCTTAATTTGCAAAAAAATCGAGATTTCAGTATTACTGTTTGCCAGCCTGGGTGGGAATAACAAAAGATTTTGAAGTGATTTAAAAAAAGTCCGGGAAGAAAATTTAAGGAGAAAAAAAAAAAAATTTTTCGCGGCGGGGGTTTGGGGGTTTTAAACCCTTTGCGACCTTTTTGGTTTCGCCCAACTCCGCCTGGCGGGTTTGGGGAGCGTGGTTTCTACCGTGGTGAGCTATCCAAAACCCACAAAAATATTCTTTTTAAAACCCCAAATCATTTCTAGATCCCCCCTTCACCCCTTCTTGAAAATCGCCGATTGGGTTCCCCACCATCGCAAAGGGTAATTTTGCCCAGCATTTAAAGTTTAAATACCCAAATATTTCATCACAAACATTTTAACTTTAGAAACGATTGAGACATTGAGTTTTGCCCCCGGTGTAGGGGGTTGAATTTTTTTTTTCGAAAAGTGAGTGGAGCGGGGCACTTATTTTGGGAAAAAACAAGATATAAAAGTAAAGTAGAAAAAAGTGCCAGAAGACAATAGAGAAAAAAAAAAATTTTCGCGGGGGGTGGGGGGGTTTTAAACCCCTTTCGACCTTTTTGGTACGACAACTCCCCCTGGAAAGGGGAGAGCGTGGCTCTACCTTTTGTGAGCTATCCACAAAACACAAAATTTCGTTTCAAACCCAAAGTCATTTCTAGATCCCTTTTCTCCCCACTTCCTTTTGGGGGAAAACCCCCCCGATTCGTTCACCACCATCGCGAAGTAATTTTGACCCGCGTTAAGCTTAATAGCCAATATTTCCATCCAAAATATAACATAGAAAAAGATTGAGACATTGAGTATGCTCGGGGTATGGGGTGAATTTTTAATTCAGAAAAGTGAGTGGAGCAGGCATTATGTGGGGAAAAACAAGATATTTAAGTGAAATAGAAAAGGGGCCAGAAAACAATAGAGAATAAAAAAAATTTTTTGCGGCGGTGGGGGGGTTTGAACCTGCGACCCCTTTTTGGGACGGGCAACTTGCCTAGCGGGGGGGAGTGGTCAAAATTACTTTTGCGATGGTGGTGAACGAAAACGGGCGATCTCAAGAAGGGGGGGGGTTTTAGGGGGAGGGATTAAAAAAATGACTTTTGGGGTTTGAAACGAATATTTTTGTGTTTGGTTTTGGATAAACTCACACGGTAGAGCCCCGCTCTCACCCGCTAGGGGAGTTGTCCCTACCAATAAGGGGCGCAGGTTCAAAACCCCCCCACTGCCGCGAAAAAAAAATTTTTTTCTTATTGTCTTCTGGCACCTTTTTTTTACTCACTTCTATCTTGTTGTTACCAACATAAGTGCCTGCTCCATCACTTTTTGAATTAAAAATTCACCCCATACACCGGAGCTACTCAATGTTCAATCGTTTCTATGTTAATGTTTGTGATAAATTTTGGCTATTAAGCTTAACTGCTGGTAAAATTACTTCGCGGGGTGGGAACGAATCGGCGTCTCAAGAAGTGGGTGAGAGAGGGATCTAGAAATGATTTTGGGTTTGAAAACGAATATTTTTGTGTTCGTGGAAGCTCAAGGAAGCCACTCTCCCCCTGCCGGCGGAGTTGCGTCCAAAAGGGTCGCAGGTTCAAAACCCCACCACCCCCCCGCGAAAAAATTTTTTATTCTCTATTGTTTTTCTGGCACTTTTCTATCACTTCATATTTTTTTGTTACCAACAAAAAGTGCCGCTCCACTCACTTTTCTGAATTAAAAATTCACCCCATACACCGGAGCATCTCAATGTCTCAATCGTTTTATGTTATATGTTTGTGAGAGAATATTGGTATTAACTTAACGGGGTAAAAATTACTTCGCGATGGTGGGAACGAATCGGCGATCCAAGAAGTGGGGAGAGAGGGACTAAAAAATGATTTTGGGGTTTGAAACGAATTTTTTTGGTTCGGGGATGCCACACGGAGCCCGCTCTCACCTGCCGGGCGGAGTTGTCGACCAATAAGGTCGCAGGTTCAAACCCCACCACCGCCGCGAAATTTTTTTTTTTCTCTATTGTCTTCTGGCAACTTTTCTACCACTTCTTTTCTTGTTGTTCCCAACAAAAGTGCCTGCTCCACTCATTTTCTAAATTAAAAATTCCCCCATACACCGGCATATAAATGTCCAATCGTTTCTAGTTATATGTTTGTGATAGAAATTGGCTTTTAATTTAACTGCTGGTCAAAATTACTTCGCGTGGTGGGAACGAAGGGCGACCAAGAAGGGGGGGAGAGGGTCTAAAAGTTTGGGTTTGAAACGAAATTTTTGTGTTGTGGATAGTCACACGGTAGAGCCGCTTCACCTGCCAGGCGGATTTGTCGTACCAAAAAGGGTCGCAGGTTCAAACCCCCCAC
>NW_027627834.1:0-4850 GCF_034508935.2 Berghia stephanieae | reverse complement strand
TTCTTCCCTTTCCTTTTTCTTCTTCTTCTCTTTTCTTTTTCCCTTCTCTACTTCTTTTTCCCCTTTCTTCTTTTTCCCTTCTCTTTCTTCTTCTTTTTCTTCTTCTTCCCCTTCTCCTCCCTCTTTTTCTTTCTTCTCTTTTTCTTCCCTTTCTTTTTCTTCTTCCTTCTTCTTCTTCTTTCTCTTCCTTTTTCTTTTCTTCTTTTTTTCCTTTTTTTTCTTTTTCTTCTTCTTCCCTTTTTCTTTTCTTCTTTTCTTCCTTCTTCTTCTTCTCTTTTTTACTTCTTCTCTTCTTTCTTCTTCTTCCTTCTTTTTCTTTTTTTTCTTCTTTTCTTTTTCCCTTCTCCTTCTTCTTTCTTCTTCTCTTTTTCCTTCTCTTCTCCTCCCCTCCTTCTTCTTCTTTTTCCCTTCTTCTTCTTTTTTTCTTCTTTTTCTTCTTCTTCTTCTTCTTCTTCTCTTCTTCTTCTTCTTCTTCTTTTTTCTTCTTCTCTTTTTCTTCTTCTTTTTTCTTCTTTTCTTTTTTCTTCTTCTTCTTCTTCTTCTTCTTCTTCTTCTCTTCTTCTTCTTTCTCTTTTTTTTTCTTCTTCTTCTTCTTCTTCTTTCTTCTTCTTTTCTTCTTCTTCTTCTTTCTTCTTTCTTCTTCTTCTTCTTCTTCTTTTTCTTCTTTTTTTTTCTTCTTCTTCTTTCTTCTTTTTTCTTCTTCTTCTTCTCCTTCTTCTCTTCTTCTTCTTCTTTTTCTTTTTTTTCTTCTTCTTCTTCTTTTCTTTTTCTTCTTTTCTTCTTCTCTTCTTTTTTTCTTCTTCTTCTTCTTCTTCCTCTTTTCTTCTTCTTCTTTTTCTTCTTCTTCTTCTTTTTCTTCTTTTTTTCCCCTTCTTTTCCTTTTTCTTCTTTTTCTTCTTCTTTTTCTTCTTCTTCTTCTTCTTTCTTTTTCTTCTTCTTCTTCTTTTTTTCTTTTCTTTCTCCTTCTTCTTCTTTCTTTTTTTCTTATTCTTTTTCTTTTTTTCTTCTTTTTTCTTCTTTTTCTTCTTTTTTCTCTCTTCTTTTCTTCTTCTTCTTCTTCTTCTTTTCTTTCTTCTTCTTCTTTTTTTCTTCTTCTTCTTCTTTTTTTCTTCTCTTCTTCTTTTCCCTTCTTCTTCTTCCTCTTCTTCTTTTTCTTTTCTTCTTCTTCCTTTTTGTCTTTTTCTTCTTCTTTCTTCTTCCTTCTCCCCCCCTTTTTCTTTTTCTTCTTCTTCTCTTTTTCTTCTTCTTTTTCTTTTCTTCTTTTCTTCTTCTTCTTTTTTCTTCTTTTTTTTTTCTTCTTTTTCCTTCTTTTCCCCTTCCTTTTTTTTTTTTTCTTTTTCCCTTTTTCCCTTCTTCTCTTTTTTTTTCTCCTTTTTTTTTCCCCTTTTTTTCTTCTTTTTTTTTCTTCTTTTTTTTTCTTTTTCCCTTCTTTTTTTTTCCTTCTTCTTCTTCTTTTTCCCCCTTCCCCCTTTCTTCTTCTTTTTCCCTTTTTCCCTTTTCTTTTTTTTCTTCTTTTTTCTTCCCTTTTCTTTTCCCTTTTTTCTTTTTCCCTTCTTTCCTTCTTCTTTTTTTTCCCCTTTTTCTTCTTACTTCTTCTTTTTTCCCTTCTTTTTTTTTATTCTTCTTTTTTTCTTCATTCTTTTTTCTTTTTCCCTTCTTCCTTCTTTTCTTTTTTTCCTTCTTTTTTCCCTTCTTCCTTTTTTCTTTTCTTTTCTTCTTCTTTTTCTTTTTTCCCTTTTCTTCTTTTCCTTTTTTTTTCTTCTTTTTCTTCTTCTTCTTCCTTCTTCTTCTTCTTCCTTTTTTTCTTCTTCTTCTTCTCTTCTTCTTCTTCTTTTTTCCCTTCTTTCCTTTTTTTTTCCTTCCTTTTTTTCCCATCTTTTTTCTTCTTCTTTTTTTCTTCTTTTTTCTTCTTTTTTCTTCTTTTTTCTTTTTCCCTCTTCTTTTTCCCTTTTTTCCTTCTTTTTTTCCTTTTTCTTCCTTCTTCTTCTTCTTTTTCTTTTCTTCTTTTTCTTCTTTTTTTTTTCCATTTTCCCTTTTTCCTTTTCCCTTCTTCTTTTTCCTTTCCCCCCTTCTTTTTCCCTTTTCTTTTTCTTCTTCTTCCTTTTTCTTCTTTTTTTCCTTTCCCTTCCCTTTCCCCCTTCTTCTTCTTCTTCTTCTTTCTTCTTCCTTTCTTTTCTTTTTTTTTCTTTTCCCCTTTTTCTTCTTCTTCTTCTTCTTCTTTTTTTCTTCCTTCTTTTCCTTTTTCTTCTCTTCCTTCTTTTTTTCTTTTCCCTTCTTCTTCTTTTTCTTCTTCTCCTTCTTCTTCGCTACTACTTCTGATTTGTAGAGAAGCCAAATTTTCCCCAGGTTTGCCCAATTTTTTTTAAAAAAAAGGAGGGTCATTAAAAAGGGTCGTTTTTGGGGAAACGAAATTTCGGCCAAATTTTTTTAAATTTACGTGTTTTTTTTCAAAAGGTCCGAAACTCAGGGGCCCCCTTGGCTGGGGAAAAAACTCAAATACCCCAACCATTCTTTCCCAAATTTCTCCCCCAATTTCTTCTTTCCTTTTAATTTGATTTATTAACCTGTTTTCACCCCACTCCAAAAAAGATTGAGTAAAGTTTTTGACCCCATTCCAATTTACCCCCCCTACCCCTACTCCCGAAACCCTAAACCCTAGGGAACTTTATAGCCTGACACTAGAACCCCTCAAAAACTGGTAGTTTTTACGTCATTGTTAAAGGGTTTTTGCGTTTTGGTGAGGGTTTTCGTTAGTAGGTCAAGAAACCAAAATGAAATTTCCCTTGGTTGGGAAATGTTAATTCCCCCTCACGATTTTTTTTCCCTTTTTTTGGCCCAAAAACTTTTTCTTTTACGTAATTTTTATGGTTTGGGTGTCAGGGCGTAGCTTCATTAATTATAACCGACCTGGAACCCAAAAAAGACTTTCATTTTTTTACGGGCATTATTTGGGTTTTTTCACCCCTAGTAAGTCGTCGTTAGGAGTGCTCATGGAAACAAGTGGTCCCATTGGTTGAACTATTGAATACAGCACACGATTTGTGTTCGTTTGTGGCCAAAGTTAAAGATGGCTACGGTCTGACACACTCACCGACACGCATATTAACAAAATACACGAGATTATATATAGAGGAATATCCACTAAGCAATTTTGATAATCTTCGTTTCAAGGTTTCTAGATCTGTTGTGTTAACACATAATTCGGGAAAAACGTTCCAGTCTTTGATAGTGCGGGGTGCAAATGAATATTTGAAGATGTTTGAGTTTGTAGATTGGTATTTTTATGTTTTTGGGTGGGTCTTTTGCTTTGAATGCGTGAATTTCGTTGTATGTCTAGTTGTTCTGGTGAGATGGCTGTCATTTCGTTTGTAATTTTGAAAGGAGAGTTAGTCGTTGTTCTTTCCGTCTGTCTTGTACCGGAGACCATCCAAGTTGTGTGATCATTGTAGTCATTTAAACAAAAAGAAAGAAAAAAAAACCCCAAAACGACACAAATTCAGCACCGCTATATTTCTCTGTCTATCTATCGAGCGGGTCAAATAAAATGATATTTGTGCGACCTTTTAATTCTGTTACGTCCGCGTTACGCAACAAAACTCTGCATCTGGATCTGATTTATTGGACGACACCCACCAAGCGAATGGAGTTGGACGACGAAGAGGCATCTGCTATCCTGAAGGAATTTCCATTTTTTTAGATAATTTTTTTTTTTTTTTTTTTAAAAAAAAATTTTTTTGTTTTTTTTTAAACCCAAAAAATTTTTCCTTTTTTTTTTCGGATTCAAAAAGTTTTTTTTGGGCCCTTATTTTTCTTTTTTAATTTTAACTTTTTTTTTGTCACCTTTGCTTTTCCCTTTAGCCATCTTTTCTTCTTCTTTTCTTTTTCTTCTTCTTCTTCTTCTTTTTTTCTTCTTCTTCTTTTTCTTCTTCTTCTTTTCTTCTTTTTTCTTTTTCTTCTTCTTTTTTCTTTTTTCTTCTTTTTTCCTTCTTTTTCCTTCTCCCCACTTCTTTTTTTCCCTTTTCTTTTTTTCTTCTTCTTCTTCTCTTCTTTTCTTTCTTCTTCTTTTCTTTCTTCTTCTTCTTTTTCCTTCTTTTCTTCTTTCTTTTATTTTTAAAATTATTATTTTTTTATTATTTATTTTTTTAAATTTATTATTATTTTTTTCTTCTTATTTTTTCCCCTTTTCTTCCCTTCTTCATTTTTCTTTTTCCCTTTTTAGTTTTACTTCTTCTTCTTCTTGTCTTCTTCGTCTCTTTTCTTCTTCTTCTTCTTTTTTTTCTTTTTCTTCTCTTCTTTTCTTTTTTTCTTCTTCTTTTTCTTCTTTTCTTTCTTTTCTTCTTCTTTTTTTCCCCTTTTTCTTCTTCTTCTTCTTTTTTTTTCTAATTCTTCTTCTTTTTACTTTCTTCTTCTTCTCCTTATTCTTCTTCTTCTTTTTCTTCTTCTTCTTCTTCTTTTTGTTCTTCTTCTTCCCCATCTTCTTCTTCTTCTTTTCTTCTTTCTTCTTTTTTCTTTTCTTCTTCTTCTTCTTTTTTTTCTTCTTCCTTTTCTTTTTACTTCTTCTTCTTTTCTACCTTCTTTTTTTCTTTTCCCTTTTCTTCTTCTTTCTTCTTTTTCTTCTTTTCTTCTTCTTCTTCTTCTCTTCTTCTTTTCTTCTTCTTCTTTTTCTTCTCTTCTTTTCTTCTTTCTTCTTCTTCTTTTCTTCTTCTTCTCTTCTTCTTCCTCTTCTTCTTCTTCTCTTCTTCTTCTTCTTCTTCTTCTTCTTCCTTCTCTTTTCTTCTTCTTCTCTTCTTCTTTCTTCTTCTTTCTTCTTCTTCTTCTTCTCTTCTTCTTCTCTTCTTCTTCTCTTTTCT